>NC_092235.1:24662475-24779975 GCF_036320965.1 Panulirus ornatus
GGGGTAGAAGAAGACCTCCCAGACCATCGTAAGGTATAAGTAAGGTAAGGTAAGACACCCAGACCTAGCTGTGGGGGTAGAAGAAGACCTCCCAGACCATCGTAAGGTATAAGTAAGGTAAGGTAAGACACCCAGACCTAGCTGTGGGGGTAGAAGAAGGCCTACCAGGCCATCGTTAGGTATATGTAAGGTAAGGGAAGGCCCCAGACCGAATTATGGGTATAGAAGACCTCCAAAACCATTGGCATCGATCCCGAGGAACGTCATGATAAGAGAGAGCAGCAAGGGAATGGTCCAAGATGCATGCGAGGAAGCGGCCATTTTGTGGTACAGCATCGGATAACCCAGTTTCCGTCATCAAACTGTTGAGACCACCAACTCCACGTTTCAGCTTCATGTTGGCCAGGATGGCATGGCAAGTAATGTGCCTACTTCCTCTTGCGTGCAGTCGTGTTGAAACTTGACGCAAGAAAGAAATTGAACCCTACACCACATGTCACCTCGCTGCAAGGATCCTCCATCTGAGGGAGATTGAGTCGATGTTATCCCATTAGCGGTACAAGAGAGGCGTTTATGCTTCCGCTGGCTTCCACTCCGCCGCAAACGACCTCTAAAATGAAGACACGACCAACGTAGACACCAGATATTATCCTCTTAAACAGTCGATCGGCAGACGCGGATCGCCTCAGCACAGAAAGAAATACCTTTGCGTCGCAAGACGAACGAGAGAGGCGACATGGAAGGGTTAGTAATGACGAATTGGTTGAAAGAACAACTCAAAACCTTCGAGAAACACGGAGTTGAAAGCATAATTGATAGCCAGGAAGACTCAACTCGACCCTATGGTAGAAATCCTGGGGCAGGTTGCGTCCTGAACACCAACAAGGAAAGAAAGCTATCGCGAAGGTGCAAGAAGAGAAGGTTTACCAAGAAGGAGGTTTTAAAGTGGACCCACCACGACCCCCAGCTTAACGACCACCTGATCGGACATGTTCCCCACTTCAGCAGTACAGTACGACCCTTAAGTATGATGACCTAGTGTTTGATCTGACTCTTTAGAGTTGAGGTCGAAAGCCAGACTAGCGTACCAGTGGCTCAAAGAGTCTTGGGGTCGTACCGTCGTGCTCGAGGGTCGTACTTTCGTGCTCATGAGGTTAGTACCAACACAAGGAGTATCCCTGTCGCCAGCATCAACTATTCCCCGTCCATAGGGGAGGATCAGGCCAGTCGAGCGACGCAGAGTAAACCCCTTCTCTCCCTCACTGCCGCCGATAATGAGGGACTGGCAAACCAAAAGGATGTGAAGCTTAAAAAAAAAAAAGAAAGACTCCACCGTTGGTCGTAATCACACAAGGATTGCTAGATCCAAGATCCTACCTAGAGTCAGCAACGACGGGACGTTCTCTCGTGGAGAGCTGACAAAAGGCGGCGGACGCTACCCTGATGAGGATGGGATTTTGTGGCTTTTGGAAATAGATTGTGAGGGACGGGCGAGGCGAAATTAACGCTCTCGTTCTGTCGGCTAACCAGGGAGAAAGGAGACCCACATTAAGCTGACAACATTGCCAGCGAAGACAGACGCTATCGTATACCACATATTAGATGATGACCATTGTCTGTCTTCATGGGGTGACGCTTCTATTCTGGAGAGGTCTCTACATCTCTTGAACTTGCTTTGACGTTATTTTTCCCCACTAGTTAGAGCTCGTGCGCAACGCTCCCTACAGGAAAGTTTAGTTGAGGATAGTCTTGTGATTTCCGCAGCCATTCGCACTTTTATTTTGTCTGACAAAAACTTTAAAGTGACTACCCCACCCACCACATCTCAACTCCTCCTGTCTTTTACTTTAGTCCTTATCTTTACTACCGCCAGAACTGGTATGGCTACACAGAGTACATACATAAAGCCTTTACTTTTCGTCTTATCTCCTCCACCAAGGGACAACTTATCGTACCATGCCTTCCTTCCTACGCCGGCTAGTACCCATAAGCCATATTCGAACGTCTGGCAGCATGTTACACTCTCCTTTGTTTATTTGTCAGTATTTTATCTGGAGAAAGAATAAAGATAGAATCATTCTTTAAGGGTTTTCCGGATTCATCTTGGTTTATTTTCAGATTTAATGAGATTCTTTCTTCTAAAGGATAAAAGATGAGGTTCACTGAGGGTCCCAGCGTCAGCTGATTAGCGACGGGAAAAAGGCGAAATGGACTGCGATGTGTTTGTGGAGATTGAACCCCTTGAGCACGACGTAGACCCCCTTGAGCATGACGTAGACCCCCTGAGCACGACGTAGACCCCCTGAGCACGACGTAGACCCCCTGAGCACGACGAAGACCCCTTGCGCACGACGGTACGTCTCTTGTGTACAACGTACCTTTGAGTTCGATGGTTTGGCCCTTTGACCCAACCTCTGAGAATCAGGTTAATGGCCATGCCGTCATAACCCATTGGGTCGAACCAGCACGGAATAAAATAGCAGATCCTCATTAAACAAGTTCATTGTCTGAGTTTGTTGTTTTCCTTCCACATAAGAATTAAGAGTCAAGTCTGAAAAAAAAAGAATAATTAGATTCCCTGTGATGAACGGTAACTGTTCCTTGACGTATTAAAAAGCGGAGGATTTTTGAGATTAGGTTATGTGATTAAACATTGGTTATATCAAATTAGGTTGTAAGACAGGTTTGGTTAGAGTAGTCGATGGGAGTTGGTTAGTGTAGATGTTCTGGTTGGGTTTAAGCTGGTGATAACGATGCTTTAGATTTAGATAAGGGTAAGAAGATCGTTACATTAGATTTAGATAAGTGTAAGAAGGTCGTTACTTTAGATTTAGATAGGTGTAAGAAGGTTGAAGATGGCCTCAAAAAAAAAAAAATAACGAAATAGATTACCTCCTTTTGACGACAGCGCCAGTAATCTTCAGCACAAACCTCTTTTGTTTTTCGTATTTCCAGTGATCGCATCGCCTTCGCATCCCACTCCCCTTTATCGTCACGTGAATCTTATTCCCCGTTCCATTCTTAGAGTTGCGAGCGTCAGTGTGAATTAGCGGGAAACATGTCCCTCCCAGTCACGCTTGGTTGACTGTTATCTCTCTCTCTCTCTCTCTCTCTCTCTCTCTCTCTCTCTCTCTCTCTCTCTCTCTCTCTCTCCGGCCTCGGTTCTGTGCAGGCTGAGTCAGTGAAGGGTGAGTGAGTCAGGGATCGTTGCTCACGGATGTTAGTCGGTTGTGACTCGTGTTATGTTGATGCGCGGGGAAGCCATACCAGTGTTGCCTCTCGTGAAGTGTTCGCCATGACTCATTTTTTTTCTTTTTTCAGATAGGCTTGCAAAGACGAAGATGCAGTTGAGTTACGATGGGACGCGAGTCTTCAGGTTGGTCAGTTAAGAGTTCCTAGGTTAGGTTATGGTGTAGTATTGAGCTGGGCTGGAGTCGGTTAATTGGCACTCCCTGAGCACGACGGTACGACCCGTGGGCACGACGGTGCGACCCTTGAGCGCGACGGTATACGACCCGTGAGCACGACGGTGCGACCCTTGAGCACGACGGTGCGACCTTTGAGCACGACGGTGCGACACTTGAGCACGGCGGTACGGCCCTTGAGCACGACAGTGCGACCCTTGAGCACGACGATACGACCCTTGAACACGACGGTGGGACCCTTGAGCACGACAGTGCGACCCTTGAGCACGACGATACGACCCTTGAACACGACGGTACGACCCTTGAGCACGACGATACGACCATTGAACACGACGGTGCGACCCTTGAGCACGACGATACGACCCTTGATCACGACGGTCCGACCCTTGAACACGACGATATTAACCCTTAGGTGTGATGATCAGACCTTTTAACCTGGCTTGTTAGGGTCAGATCAAAGCCGCCATTCTCAAGGGTCGTACCGTCATGCACAAGTGGTCAAGGAAACGACAGATATTAAATGCACGAACTCGAGTAGGAGAGTGGAAAGGGTAGGCATGCAAGATGAATGTGGCTCATGCAGAAGATAGGTGACATGTACTCACGATGGAGTACATGTGGATGGATGGTTAGATGAGTGTAATTGATGGACTGCTGCGAACCGCATGCAACCAGTGGCGTGTGAACCACCTCTTTGAACGGCCAAATCAGCCAATAGCTGTGCGAGTATTCTAATGCAAGCATTACACTCGTGCGTGCTTTGGCTACAGACTTGATTGATCGAAGGTGAGTGATTGACGAAGAGGGACACACGCTGGTGAGGAAAGCGAGCGTCTCAGAAGTTCAGGACAAGTGGAGGAGTGAGCGGGATGAGGTCTGAAGGCGGGAGGAGGGGTGGTGGGTGTTTACGCCCGCAGGCGTGAAGAAGAAACTCACTGTATAGATTGTCGCAAACACGAACTGTTTTAAGGAGGGACTTTTGCATACTTATCTTTCGTGAGTTTTCTCACAAACACACACACACACACACACACACACATTTATCGCATTATTTTTTATATTATCCACATCATTAGACTTGGGTTATTTTCTTAAGGAAATATCGACATGAGTGTGTAATGATCTTGTCAGTTGTTAGTCACAGCACTTGTGCGTCGTTGTGTGGTTACTGCTTGCGTGTTGTACACTTAAGTGCCCCCCCTCGCCTCTCTGTTAACTTTGTACATATATACACTGTGTCTTTATTTGTGTTTATGTATCTTCGTAATATACACACACACCAACTAGTTCGTTTTCCAGTTTCTTATATATATATATATATATATATATATATATATATATATATATATATATATATATATATATATATATGTTTCCCATTTTAGAAAGTTAAAATACAAGGAGGGGAGGATTTCTGGACCCCCGCTCCCGTCCCCTCTAGTCGCCTTCTACGACACATGAGGAATGCGTAGGAAGTATTCTTTCTCCCCTATCCCCAGGGATAATATATATATATATATATATATATATATATATATATATATATATATATATATATGAAGGTGAAATTGCTCTTCAGTGGGGGTTCGTATGATTATATTTGACTTGTGATTTTTCTCTCCGTGTGGCACGACATGTTTTGTGGAGACAGTCCTCCTCATCAGGCGGCAGTACATAACAAGGTTATTTAAATCCCAGCATCACAACGAAGTACCGCCGTCCAGCGTCTACCACTAAGCAGAACAACACACACACACACACACACGTGTGTATGTGTGTGTGTGTGTGTGTGTGTGTGTGTGTGTGTTTAGATTTGGATTTACTGAAAACCAAAAGGGAAATGAAACACGATAAGTTCCCGAGTGCACTTTCGTGTAATCGTCACACTTAAGTGCACTTGGGAACTTATCGCGTTTCATTTCCTCGCGGTTGTCAGCAAATACCACATCACGCGAACCACTGTGACCTACTGCTGGAGTTCAGATAATTTATTCAGACTTTGCATAACACAACATGTTTCACGGAGGAAATCCGCATCATCAGGTGTAAACAGTTCCCAAAAGTTTCACATTCCTACACCAGCACACAGGCATGTAGTTTGCCCCCTCCTACCGATATGCCAGTGTATACAGACTGTCCTGGGCGCTCATGGGAAAGTGGTGGGGGGTTGGGGATTCTTCTCATGGTGAAGGTGGGGAGGTGATGCGGGTGGATGGCCTGGGTAACGGAGATGCGTGTTCAGCTTTACTTTTCTCATGTTATCTTGTCTCGATCATTCCTTCGTAATGATTTGGTTGATAGCTAGGTGTGCTCTAAAGTCGCCTGGGGATAGGTTAGAGTTTTCGATATTATTAGCCGTTAAGACGGATCACCCATGACGTTACGGTTAGTGTAATATGGTGAAGTGGTTGCGATGTGACTTGGCTGGCAAGTAATAGGATGAAGTGGTTGCGATGTGACTAGTGCTGGCAAGTAACAGGATGAGGTGGTTGCGATGTGACTAGTGCTGGCAAGTAACAGGATGAGGTGGTTGCGACGTGACTAGGTTACAATGCTGATTTCACAATGCTGATTTCATCTCTGTTTCTGTTTTACGTGTCCGGCCAGTACTTTTAACACAACACACAATGCCCTTCGACAGCAAGGATTCTAACTCCACTCCATTTGCTTGGTAGCCGGGAACGCTAACCGCTCGGCAGTGATCGCCCGTAATAGAATAACGACTATTCGATTAATAGTAATGGAATCTCCTTCGTCTCGCATCCATGAGCAACGGGGTCTACACCAGTTAAATCCCATCAGGCAAGCGTTCCCGGCTGCCACGCAAATGGAGTGGTGTTCGAATCCTTGCTGTTGGAGGGCATAATTTGTTCTGTTAAAAGTGCGCGTTCACATGTACTATATTTGTGCGAGTAGGGTGTGGAGGTTGGGATGAAACAGGGTTTTGGAGGATCTGGGGTGGAATGTTAGAGGAAAATACAAGACCCTCTGGTGGACACTTGAAAACAGCGTGTAATTCACAGACAGTATTTAGAAAATGTGACTGTGTGACGTAAACAAAATGATACATTATTATTATTCCACATTTCCAGATCGCGGAGCCGAATCTTCAGCTCAGAGATGTTAGCTAGTTAGTGAGTTCATGGGTCTTGAACACGACAACATATAACCCTTGAGCACTTGGAGTAATGTGGACTGCCGTCTCCATTAAGCCTTCGTACCCTACGGTCGCATTGTCGTGCTTCAGAAAGTCGTGCCGACATGAGTTAGAGTCGCTCCGCCGTCGTGCTACGGGGGAGATAAAAAGTTACCCCCACAACGCCAAGAAAGGGTGAAGGGTGAAGTTATTCCCCTCACCCCTGATACATCTCCTGTCCTTACAGATAGATAGATAAAGAAAGATAGAAATAAGTATATAAATAGGTAGATAAAACACCGTGGATGGCAGTCCCCCTAAGGCAGAATGGTAAAAAGTAATTTGTTGGCAACTCGAGGTTGGGCAGTTTTTAAAAGCTATTTTTTTCCCATAACTCTTAACTCTCTACCCTTTCATGTTCTTCCCGATAACTTTTGCTGGGCACTTTTTGAGACAGGCTTTTTTTTTTTATTTTCACTCCCTCCAAAATTCGTAAATATTTTTCGTCGTCTCTTACTCTTTCATGAACCCCTCTTGATATTTCAATTAAGCCCAGGCCTCGATGTGGACATTTGTCTGTGACTGGAGCCTCCAACATGAAAAAAGAAAATCGGAAGAATTAGTTAAGAACAGTGTACATAACCGTGCACAGTTTGCCGACTAAGATGGGGGTCTGGGATACGGTTTGGGGGTTAAAATGTCGTCATACTGGGAAGCCTCGTGACGATGGCAGTGGTGGAGACATCTGAATACTGATGAGAGTTTCTGTATTATTACATCATGTGGACAACCCCTGCGTAGCGCAGAGAACTTTAGTCACTGATTATATATATATATATATATATATATATATATATATATATATATATATATATATATATATATATATATTTTTTTTTTCTTTTTTTTTCTATACTTTGTCGCTGTCTCCCGCGTTTGCGAGGTAGCGCAAGGAAACAGACGAAAGAAATGGCCCAACCCCCCCCATACACATGTATATACATACGTCCACACACGCAAATATACATACCTACACAGCTTTCCATGGTTTACCCCAGACGCTTCACATGCCCTGATTCAATCCACTGACAGCACGTCAACCCCGGTATACCACATCGCTCCAATTCACTCTATTCCTTGCCCTCCTTTCACCTTCCTGCATGTTCAGGCCCCGATCACACAAAATCTTTTTCACTCCATCTTTCCACCTCCAATTTGGTCTCCCTCTTCTCCTCGTTCCCTCCACCTCCGACACATATATCCTCTTGGTCAATCTTTCCTCACTCATTCTCTCCATGTGCCCAAACCACTTCAAAACACCCTCTTCTGCTCTCTCAACCACGCTCTTTTTATTTCCACACATCTCTCTTACCCTTACGTTACTCACTCGATCAAACCACCTCACACCACACATTGTCCTCAAACATCTCATTTCCAGCACATCCATCCTCCTGCGCACAACTCTATCCATAGCCCACGCCTCGCAACCATACAACATTGTTGGAACCACTATTCCTTCAAACATACCCATTTTTGCTTTCCGAGATAATGTATATATATATATATATATATATATATATATATATATATATATATATATATATATATGTATATATATATATATATATATATATATATATATATATATATATATATATATATATATATATATATACACACACAAATGAAAATAAAGAAAATGAAATATAATAAATTCCCAAGTGCACTTTCGTGTAATGATCACATCGTCATGGGAGATACAAGAAAGAAATAAAAGACGTATCATTCATATATATATATATATATATATATATATATATATATATATATATATATATATATGTATATATATATATATATATATATATTGACTGTAGACTACTGGGGTGTAGTGATGAAGTAGTGCTGTACTTGTGGTTTTCTCTGTGGGTTCCTCTCTTCTTCTCTCTGTATCTGCTGTCAATAAACATATAAATATTGTGTATTGCCCCAGGCTGGTGAATGAATGGATGAGACAAGAGTTTGATCAAGTTGATGGTTCTATTACAAATCCACAGTCTGTTATCAACTCCTTTCCCATTTTCTTTTATGATGACCTTTGTTTCCAATTTCTGTTATCATCAGTTCTATTCCCACTTTCTACTATGAACTCCGTTCCCAATATGTCACTCATTCCATTCATATTGTTGTCAGTTCCATCACAACATTTTGTTATAATCAATTCCATTTTCATTTGCGTTAAGAGGATTTAGGGGATACGTAGCCATGCGCATTTTGAGGAAATCAATTTTGCAGGATCTGCTGGTTCCCCAAAGCCTAGCCACGCAGGCTGGCAAAATGCAGGGACCGCCCGTTCTCATGGGACCGACTTGCTTATTCATCTCGAAAAAGAAAATGTCAAAGGACGATGAGGATATTGTTGCATTAGTCAGGGGTGTCGAACTGGTGTAGAAGGTACCCTTGCAGGTGGTACACAGAGAAAGGTCTTGGGAATATAGTCTTATCCTATATCTTGCGTCTTTCAACTCTCAGCCTAAATGGAGAAATTAGTTGGGTTCACGTAAGACTTTACGAATCTATAACTGGACGATATTAAGGAACTCATTACGTCACTGTTTTATTTCTCTGTCATTGGCTGGAGGTGACGTAATATCCTCAGCTAACTAGAAACTCGATAGTCTGATTGGTTGAATATGATATTTTATTCCCGCATTAGTAAAATGTGGTTTTACCATGATATTTTGGACGCTTATCCCAGATGAATTCGGTCAGGAGACGCACCAGGCAACTCTAATAAACGAGATCTCTTTATAGAAGACAATCAAGCAAAATTTCGACAGCTTAAGCACGATGGTATGAACCTTGAGTATGACTTGAACGAACCTCGAGCACGATGGTATGAACCTTGAGTATGACTTGAACGAACCTCGAGCACGATGGTATGACCCTTGAGCACGACCATATATGTTACTTAAGTCCGAAGGTACGACACGGCGGCACGACTCTGTTGAGTATGATGGCCTGTCCTTTAAACTTGACCTGTAAGGGTCTTATCAGAGGTCAGGTCATTTAACCATATTTAAGGGTTGTACTCTCATGCTTAAGTGTCCTAACCTTTACCATCTGTTTATTGCACAAAAATATAGAACATACGTTCTACATGTATAGAAGTGTCTGCAATATATATATATATATATATATATATATATATATATATATATATATATATATATATATATATATATATATATATATATATATATATATATATCTTTCCTTTAAACTATTCGCCATTTCCCGCGTTAGCGAGGTAGCGTTAAGAACAGAGGAGTGGACCTTCTTTGGAATATCCTCACCTGGCCCCCTCTGTTCCTTCTTTTGGAAAATTAAAAAAAAAAAAAAAAACGAGAGGGGAGGATTTCCAGCCCCCCGCTCCCTCCCCTTTTAGTCGCCTTCTACGACACGCAGGGAATACGTGGGAAGTATTCTTAATCCCCTATCCCCAGGGATAATATATATATATATATATATATATATATATATATATATATATATATATATATATATATCTTTTCTTTCTTTTTTTAAACTATTCGCCATTTCCCGCCATTTCACAATTTTGCGCGTGATGAAGTATGTTCCTTTGAGTCCACAGGGAAAATGAAACACGGTAAGTTCATAAGTGCACTTTTGTGTAATAATCACATCAGGTTGTTTACCAAATGGCGTCCTACCTATGTCTCTTTGTTGTATATCAACTGACTTATGTTTCTTTCTTGCATCTCCCCTGATGATGTGAGTATTACACGAAAGTGCACTTTGGAACTTATCGTGTTTCATTATCCCCGTGGACTCATAGGAATATATATATATATATATATATATATATATATATATATATATATATATATATATATATATATTATCTTTATACATATTATCTTTTTATTATACTTTGTCGCTGTCTCCCGCGTTAGCGTGGTAGCACAAGGAATGGCCCGACCCACCCACATACACATCCACACACGTCCACACACGCACATATACATACCTATACATTTCAACGTATTCATATATACATACACAGACATATACATATATACATATGCACATAATTCATACTTGCTCCCTTTATTCATTCCCGTCGCCGCCCCGCCACACATAAAATGACACCCCTCCTCCCCCAGCACGCGCGCGAGGTAGCGCTAGGAAAAGACAACAAAGGACACATTTGTTCACACTCAATCTCTAGCTGTCATATATATATATATATATATATATATATATATATATATATATATATATATATATATATATATATATATATATATATATATATATATATATATTCTCGCGTGTTCGGTATCTCATGTGTGAGCGAGATAGCGTCAGGAACAGATGACTGAACATCAGACGAGGAATTCCACGCCTGATTTCTTCCTCTGTTCTTTCTTTTGGAAACTAACACAGGAGGGGAGGATTTCCAGCCACGTGCCCCCAACCCCTCTTGGTCGACTTTGGCGACAAGGAGGTTATGTACACATACCTAGGCAGTAATCTTTCTTCCTCATGGGCAGGCGAATGTAGCTTGGTCCCAGCCTGGGCTGTAGGGTTAGAGTGAAGCCATCTTAAGGTATGATAACTCGTCTTTCTTAAAGTGAAGTGATCATGTTGATTACCGTAGAGTTTTGTAACCGAAGCTCTGAACATTTTCATGTAGGATAAAAAGATATCACGATTGATATATATATATATATATATATATATATATATATATATATATATATATATATATATATATATATACCTGCTTGTCAGCTTGGGTGTCGATCGGCCCCAGGAATGAGTAATGGGCACGCAAAAGCATGAAAAAGAAATAATGTGCTGGGATAAGGGGCATGTAATACCACTTTTCGTCTGAAATATTAAAGATGAGGTGTGGCGCTCTCTTCAGAGAAGTGTGTAGGAACAAATTGATCTTGCACCCGTTATTGGAATTTGACATTTATTATGTGTGGAAAGCGGAGGTGTTAGAAACGAAAAAATGATGGATGTCATCACCTTGTCCTGTGTAAATCCGATAATCAACAACGTAACGTTAACCTTGAGTACATACGTAGACGTTACTTGAGTATGTCTATTACACTTGAGTATGATGTAGGAAAACGTTTTGGTACGAAGATTTAACCCTCTATGTACGATACCTGTGATCGTAGCGAGATAAAGTCATCGTACTTGAGAGATTAAGTCATCGAACTCAAGGAATTTACACACCAGATACATGTATCGAATATGATTGCTATATCTTCCAAATTTTGTATTTTCATTGTATAGAGGAAATTCGAGCAAAGCTTCTCGTACGTAGAAATTCGTATCGTTGTTCCGTTTCGTTCGTTTGTGTTACTCTGCCACAGTGTTTGATATATATATATATATATATATATATATATATATATATATATATATATATATATATATATATATATATATATATATAAAATAACACGAGGAATCTTTGTAAATCGTTCCACCAATCAAATTCAAAATATGTACTCATGTATAAGTACAGTTGACATCATTTCACCAGTACCAGTAGTATGTGCCAAGGGTTCCAACCCTGTATCAAATGACTTGTACCCTATGACTAAGAGCGTCACATCACGTGGTCTGAGATGTGGTAACTCTTGAGCCAATCGTATCGTATTGGTCTTAGTCATATGGGACCGGGTTCGATCCCGGACGCATACTGGTGAAACGATTATATATATATATATATATATATATATATATATATATATATATATATATATATATATATATATATATATATATATATTTCACTATTTTTTTTCATACATATTCGCCATTTCCCGCGTTAGCGACGTAGCGTTAAGAACAGAGGACTGAGCCCTAGAGGGAATATCCTCACTTGGCCGCCTTCTCTTTTCCTTCTTTTGGAAAATTAAGAAAACGAGTACGAGTAGGAAGAGAGGAGGGAGAGTGGTTCGAAGTAGAGTTGCTTTGCGGCAGGGATGCGTGACGGTTGATTCATTTGTTTGTGGATGGCGGGGATGGATGAGGAAGGTGAATGTGAGAGTCATAGGGAGAGGGACGAAAATGAAGTCTTCAGTGGATGACAGGGCCTGGAAAGTGAGTCAGTTGTTTACTGGTGATTTATTCGACTGAGAAACTGCAGTTGATGGTTGAATGCATTACACATGACAACTATATATTGATTCTGAAAATAATGTATTGTCTGTGGGTATGCGTGCACGTAACTGCAAACAAACGCGTTTTATATGTTTGATGTGTGTGTGTGTGTGTGTGTGTGTGTCCTGCCGACGAGTACATTTATGTACGTCCGTGTAAGCATCCTGCTGAATAAGACCGCTTTAATGCCTCGACGCTTCGCAAGTCATGAAGTCAGCAGGTGAGGTACTGAGTTGGCAGTTGTGGGTGGAAACACACAACTGGCAACATTTGATTATGGCTACGAGATTATTCCACACATCATATTGGTCTACGAGATGGGAAGTCTAAGTCAGTGGACCACCACATCACTGCAAAATATATAGATTCTCTTTACTTACCTGTTATCATTACTCCGTTTCCGTATTAGTGGGGTGGATCAGGGATATACAAATATAGATTCTCACTTTTATTATATTGTACAGTCTTTTAGGTCCTGTTCCTACAATGAATGATTAGATTTTTTATGATTAAAGAGTTACGTCACACTTCATTTGTGAAGATAGATAGTTTACCTTTCATTTTGATTGGTATGAGAATGTAAAACGAGTTAAGGCTATTCTTAGGGTTAAAACGAGTTAAGGTTAATCCTGGGATTAAGGTAAAATTACATTCATCCTCACATAACGTCTAGAATGCATTTGACAAGTTAAGGTAAATTGTAACCGAGTCTGTACTCAGTGCAGCGTAATGAGCTCTGTGATACAATTTACTTATTGTTTCATTGAGGGCATAGGTCATTTGTTCATGTGTGTATGTATGTTGTTGAACTTTATGGCCATCAAAAGCTAAGCACTATTAAACTAGAATCCTTACTGTAAGTTAAACAAGATGCCCCTCAAAATTACTTTCTGTACAGTGCACTGCTCCGTGACCTGTGACGTTCTTCACATTAACGATTAAGAATAGGTACACGTACCATTATCGACATGTAATGAGTGCTTATTGTTAATATTTAATGAATTACAAGTATCATTAAGATGTTAGTCGTACGTTCATGGTTATAAAGCAACAGGTCTTGATGTATGGGAGGTAGAAGAAAGGTCACATTTAAATTTAGCGCGCGCGCGATGCCTCCGACTGGTGGTGCCATCTATGCGCTGGTCATTGTTTTGCTCGGCGGGAGGACATGTTTACTTTCGTATGTGTGTAAAATATCGTGATTTTTAACTCTCGTAGACTTCAGTCCTCTCTCAAAAGGATACTGTCGTTTATTTAAGGTAAGAGGTACGTTGTGTATTATTTATGGTGGGTAGAAGTGGGCGAGTGAGCAGGAATGATTGAGGGAAATGTTTGGGTTGGCTGAACGAGCAAGCGAAGTCGGCCAGAGCGGCAAAACTCACTCCGCCGCACCGACACACGACGTGACTTTTGTCAACTGTCAAAAATAAACGTGATAGTTCAGACGCGGAAACATTTAAACCCCCGCAAAGTAAAGAGTTTGACAGATTCATTGGTTTACTAAGATCTCATTGGGAAGAATAGTAAGGAAACAAAATGGAAAAGTTGAATATTAGTGAAATATCCGATCAACATAGGTCTATCAGGACCTGTAAAGTAACAATACTACTATTTGCTCTCCTTTGATTGAAATACTTCAACTTATGAACAGCTTATGCATGTTCCTTGATTTGGGATGGCACAGTTAGAAGTACGTGTGTTTTACCAACATTTTAAAGCATTTACAAGCTAATTGGCTTGATTGGAAAGCAGATTTTCGTGAGAGGGTGCTGTAGGCTGATATTTGAATAGTGGAATTACACAATCCAGGGATATGAATCATGACATGCTTTCTTATTTGCAAAAGCATGTGCGTATTAGATTGGTTAGCTATAGGCTTGGGATTAGTGTGTTATTGTTACGTTTAAAACCTCCTAACTGTTGATGGCTAAAGGGATTGTGTTCTTGCACGGGTACGAATGAATAGTATTACATTTCGTAGGTCATTGTAACTTCGATATAGGTATTAAGTATGAAGTGTAGCTACACAAAGGCTTGAGAGTGTTTTACCATTTTCCAATTTTGCTAGTTGTCAACCCACGCCCTTTTAAGTGCAAGTCTTTAAAATGTTTCATGTTTACTCGGTCACTTGTAAGGATCATGAAACAAACTCATTGTACATCGTGATATAAAGCGAGGTGAATCATAACCATGGTCATGTTATGTCAGTATTTGTTGATAGGATAGAATTTGACTTGTTTTTAACTATGAAACTCATACATATAACATAACCTCACTAAAGTTTTGTTGACATGATTAACACTGGTTACATGAGTATCTTTAAAAAGGTTTTTGTTTTTGTGCCTGAGTAATATTCAGAAGGCATGATAACTACATTTTACATAAGTGGTGTGTGAATACCTGGGTGGTTTTGTTTATGTTTATTGTTTCCCTATAAGAAGTAAAAGGTGGAGTGCTTTGAATACTGTATGCTAGCCTAGAAGAAATATGAAGTGGGCAAATATTCACTTTCCACAGGTTTATAGTATACTGCTTTCAGAGATTGCTTTATTCACATTATTCACATTTCAGGGGCATTTCACATTTGCACCAAACTGATTTGTCTTTATAAGTTGTTGAGCCTTTCCTCACTCATGCCCTATGTGGCATTTTATGTTTTTGTTTTAATGATTTCTTAGTAGTTATTTGAAATTTGATATAATGATGCACATTGAAATCTTTTATGTAAAATGCATCAGTCATTGATAGAAGTCCTCTGAAACATGACACAGGGCTGAATATAAGAGAATTAAGGGGATAAGCTTAATCAAAGAGTTTTAAAGAAGTAGTCACAGTTGGTAGGAAAGACATGAAATGAGAAAGAGTAGGAAAGCTTAGACATACAAGGAAATAAACAGTCATGACAGCAGCCTGTCCTTGAGTTGCTTATAGCCACAAATCAATCATGTCATGCTGAGGCTTACTGAGTATTTAGTGGTCTATATAATGGCAGGGGCATATAAGCTCCAAGTTTCCAGGAACAGAGAGCCAGTATTGTGGCACAGAGCAAATAAAATAGGTCTGGTTTTGACATTTTTGAAAATTGATATGTCAAACTGCCTAGGACTTTGTTGTCATTTAGCTGTTTAAAATAGAATACTTTGTTATTATCAGCTCCCTGTATATTACAAATTTGAGCACTTATTGCAGTAATATAGAAACTTTTTGGGTAGGCTATTTTTATTTACATTTATTTACGTTCTCCTTTCTTTAGGTTGAGTTCAGAAAACTTACAGCTTTTTGTAACAACCCTGTAATACCTTGAAGGTTTTTCAATTTTACTATTGTTTTTCATTTGTAGGCCCTAATTCAAATCAATTTAGCCAGACTTTTGTTACCTTATTTGGGTGTAATGTTGAGAATACTGCCAGTGTGTTAGGAGTGGAATAGTGTCTTTAATTGGGTAACCTGCTACATCCACCAATTTAGACCCAGGGATCTTGAATCTGCCTTTGTATACCAGTCTTTGCACATCATTTCCACATGCTCGTTGATGTCCCTGCCATCTGTTTCTTTATCTTCTTTTTCAGTCTTCCTTCCTGTACCCTACTGATATTGCATTTTCTTTCCTTTTCTCACCAGTCCTTTTCTAAGTGCCCATACTGGTATGAGTTTTACAACTCATTATTATCCGGTCGCTTGACAGTTCCTTCCCCCCCCCTCTCTCATTTTTATACTCAACATTTTCACAAGCATGTCTTCATTCTCACTGATGTTTTTTAGTTCTACTTCACTTCTTTTTAGAGGAAACAGAGTAAGAGATTTTCCTTCCTTATCTGATAAACTCATTTAGCTCTCCACTGCGTGCTGTCATGCCATCGTATGCAAGGCTTTTTGTTTTTATGAAGACATTTTCTGTGACTTACTACGCATACCTCCATGTCTCAGACGCTTGTCTGTCACAATATCATCTAAGACATTTTGGATTCCTTCATAGCATGCACTTATCTCTTACCTCTTCTCTGCCTATTAACACTACTCAGCTACCCTGTCTTCTCCTCATACTGATTCTCCCTTTTGTTTTGTTCGTGATCTGTTCCCTCCTTCCAAATGCCAGTATTTTTTACCCCATTACTCATTTGCCCTGCCTTTTCAGCCTCTGTGCCTTCCTTAAGACCTCCTACTGCTCTCTTTTGTACATCTCCCAGTCACTCACACTCCTTCCTTGCAAAAATCACTTAACACCTCAGCTTTCTTTTTTCCTGGCTATCTGACTGTCATTCTATCACTCACTACCCTTATCAAATGTTTACATCCCACTTTCCACATACCACACAGTTTACAGTACATATAGCCAGTGCTTTCATACATACCTTACATTCTTCACCTGTTCCCCCAAATTCTTTTACTCCCACCTTTCACCATTCTTCCAAACTCTTTCAATATATGGCCTATACTTGAAACAGACCACTGTCAATATACCACGCTCTGTTGTGTTGTACATTAGACTAATTCAGCATTTGTTGCTGTTTCACTGGTAAGTCAGACAATATTGAGAATGCTGGTGATTAGGGATTGAGACAGGTGTTAGTGTAGAGGAATTAGGGGTGGTGTGAACAATTTGTCAAACTTTCTAAAGTAAGTTTATCCAGTATGTAAAATTTATCATTTTGATGTTTTTTAGCAACTGTTTTGATACTCTCACCTTTATAGCATAATAAGACTATGGGACTTTGGTGTTCCATATAATGGTGACCATCAGTGGCTGGCATACTTTAAGAATCTAATGTTATTTGCTTTGATATCATTATGGAAGCATTATAACTGAAAAGCCTTACAGTACTTAAATATTTCATTATCAGTTGAAGAGAATATTAAGAAAAAATACAAATTTTCTTTGTTGCTATTATGAAAACTTTGTGTTCTACAAATTTCTATACTGATTCTGTGATAGATATCACAAAACTTCACTCATTGAACTATCATTCTGCAGAGACTCCCTGTAATGTGTCATAAATGTTTTGGTGCTTGCCTTTGTACTATTTGATGGCACTGTAATTTATTCTGATGATATATAACCAAATGGTTAGAAAGAAATTTGCCCACACATATATATTACATTCCTTCTTTAGCTTCATGCTTCTCTTTCTGGTCATCATCCTCTATTTGATATGATGAATTATGTTGAATTACATTTTGGAATTAAGCATTTTGAAAATTCAGAAGACCTCATAGTTTGCCCTTCTAGGAGAAATGACTTTAGAGCTCTGAGTCTTCTACAAAACGTTTATAGAAGTAGATTAGTTAGTAGGCTGTGTATTATTATTTTTCTCTTCGACAAAGTTTGATGACCAGAAAGGGGCAATATCTTCATATTGTGTCTGATAAGGGCATTGTACAGAGTAAGTATTGCGTCTTGTTTTGCTTTTTATATATATAGCTGTTAAACTTTGCTTTCTTTTTTACATCATTTTATTAATCTGGAGAGATTATTGGGCTACAAATGGCCGAAAAGGTCATGTATTACTCACAATCTTTTAGCTGGACATATTAGATAGATAAAAATTTGTAAAATTACACTTGGTAAAGTATGGGCATGAGATACAATATGATACTGTATAGACATGAAATATACATGAAGTTATTGTCCCCAACCTGCACACTTCAGTTGATCTCTTGCTGAAGTAACAGAGTAGGAAGAATGTGCAGATTGAATTCACTGAGAAGCTTTTAGTCCTTTAGGGTAAAGAGCTCAAAGTCAGGGGCCTATATCTGTTAAAACATGATAGTAGATATTTAGAACATTGTGGGTAGGCCACTGGAATGCTTCAAAATGAAGCAAGACTCTTCCTGTTTGTTTGTCTGGCCATCCAGGTTGCAAAGCATTATATTACTAAATTTAAGACTTGCAACGACAGATCATTTGGTAAACCTGGCCCTACTTAGTAAGGTTGATTGCAGACTGAGTTGTAGGGTAAAGGACTGTCCCAAGACTAGAATTATATATATTTTAAGGGTATTTACTAGATGATCTTGCATATGGTTGAAGTTTAGAATGACCAAATTGATTTTGTCAAACCTTTTGTTATTGTTATTATTTGTAATAGCATAGGTATCTATAGGATTCTGTTTTCCTATGAATTTGCTAACTAGACTATCCTTGTGTTCTTACAGGCCATTAGAGCATGGAAGACCTTTCCAGCTTGGTTGCCTAATGGAGGCCTTCACTCATAACCACAAAGAAAGAGACAGACACATACCCCGACCTCATGGTCTTGGAAAATTGGGTTGTTGTCTCCTCATAGCCCAGCCTGAAGTTGTTAGAAATGGAATCCGACGACCAGGACTTTGTGGAGTCGGGCTCTGGGGTGATGGTTTCCAACCTCCCCCTCCTTTTTTCCCGGGGTAGCCCTTCATCCCTTTATGAAATGAGTGTGGTGAGTGTGATGCCTGGTTTAGAGCCTGTTCAGTACATTATTTTGAAAAGAGAAGTGAGGCCTTTCTCAGAGGAAGGGGTGTTGGTTAGAGAATGAAAGATGAAGGCTGAGAGACAACTATATTACAGTACAGTATAGAGAAAAGACCTTCAAAGGTAAGGATAGTCATGCAGCTATGGAAAGGATGCTGGGAATATGCTAGCACACTTTTAAGTGTATGCTGATGAAACATGATTAGAACAGCTATAAGGTTTATAATTAAAGTGCAGGCTGTTGGTAAGAGGATAGTTGAATAGGCTTAGGAATGAGCAATCTTAAGGGAGAATGATATTAATCTTAAAATTTTTCATAGATTGATGATTTTAATGCTGTTTTTATGGACATAAATAGGAAAATGTGAATAAGTATTATGTTTCGGTACATGAGGCCTAAGGTGATGCAGAAGGACAGTTATATATGTGAAAGGGATAAGTTGGGGATGCATGTGAGATGTGCCATATCTGATATGTAGAAAGGATAGTGTTTGGTTGCTTTAACCTAGTAGATACCAGTTAAGGACATAGATATTTGTATTATTATAGGAAGAACATCCATAAGCAAATGCAAATCACTATGGAAGAAGCTTTTACTGTACTCGTTAAGATATCTGAAAGAACTTTGTATAATGCATAGGAGATTATTAAAAAAAGAGAATAATTGGAGGAGAATAAAAGAAAGGGATGCATCATGACAGAAGAGTTTTGATATTTTTAGCTGATTTAGAGTGCCATGATTATAAATAAAAGAGAGATTATTGCTTGAGCAGTTGTAGAAAGAGAGTAGGATTGATTGTAATTTCAGTAGTGATAGAAAAAGGACATTATGGATTACTGACAAGCTAGAAGTGGAGGCAAATATGATTTGTTCCAGTGGAGACTAGAGGAACACCAAGGATACAAAAAATATTGAAAATATGGGGGGAGATACAGAAAAGAAAAGAGTAAGGAAAAAGAATGATTATATGAAGGGTTGAACTATTCCAAATTCTAGTACAGTTAATATGAGAGGTAGGAGATTATGTTTATGCACCTGGTATAGAGAGGAGTGACAAAGAGGTGAATATTAGAGGAGATGGGTAAGTGTATCAGCAGTTTTCATGTGAGGGATTGGCTATATATATGTGATTTAAATGCAAAAATGGGTGATGTGGAAATTGAGGGTATGATTGGACGGAATAGGGTACTTAGTGGTGTTGTGAACAGCTTGTGGAATTGTGTACAGAAACAAGATTGATGATTTGGAATACCTGGTGTAATAAAAGGGACATTCACAAGTATAGGTGGATGAATAAAGTTAAACGAACAGTATTGAGTATTGTTTTAATCGATAGCCATTGAAAAGAAACTAGGATGTATCTGTGCTGAGAGGGTCAGCTGATGAGATGTTAGATCACTTTGGTTGAGATCAGCGTGAAAGTTTGTGGAACCTTTTGGAAAAGAGATGACGTAGGTGGGAAGAGGGTGGTGAAAGTGAGAAGCTTGGAAATTAGATTATGTGAGTAGAAACCTGGAGAGATAGGTAAAGAATGGCAAAAGGTGGGAGTAAATGGAACTGTGGGTGTGGGTAAGGAATGGGAGCTATTCAGGGAAGTAATGCTTACATACGTGAGATAGGTGTTTGGTATTTGGAAGGTGGGTTGTGGACAGATGAGAAAGGATATTGAGTGGAGGAATGGCTCAAGTCAGAATTGGTAGTGATTGGAAGGATTAGGAACTAAAAGTTGTTAGTGAAAGAAAAGAGAGAGCTGTTCTGGTAAGTTTTAAGTAGGAAAAGATTGAAGAAAGTTGGAAAAAGAACTGTATCATGGGGACTCCATTGTAGAGCATGAGGGTTTTAGAGGTTAAGCCTTTGTGAGTGAGTATTTATGAGAGAGCTGAAGAGGTGTGCTGAAATGCTTTGGACATATGGAAATTATGATTAAAAGGGAATGTAAGTAGAAATGGAGGTAACAAAGAAAAAGGTAACAATGAGGAGGAGGTGGAAGGATGGCAAGACTGAACTACAGCCTCACCAAAAGTGACTTTTCACTTTTGGTGCAACCTCTTACATTTTTAGCCTGGAAACACCAGTCTCTGATTTTGTTGCATTATATGTGACTGCTAGAAAGTGGATGCAAGTGAATGAGACCAATTTTCCATTTTTCTTTGTGCTACTTCGCTTTTATGGGATATGGCAAATGTGAAAAAATATTACTTTTATATTAATTATTATTGTTTATTTCTTATTGAATAGTCTAAAAACATATTTTTGGTCTCTGAGTAGACCATCAGCAGTGTATTGCTTTAGATTTAATCTCATCTTTCTATCATTTATTGGCTTGAAGTTTTTAACTGGATTGTGTTTGCTCAAATGAATAACTTTACTATTGGGGTCATGTGTTATTTTTTGCTTTAATTAATAAGTTAAGAAGACTATAAAAATGAACAGTTTACTTTGGCTTTTTTATTTTCATTTGATTATTTTCAATTGTAATTATTATGAAATGCTACTTTCAACATACGTAACACAATTGAAACAAGATATCATTTACTGTGGTGTAGAATATACCATCATATAGTTTTTTAATCTTTTTGTTTAATACCAGTTCAAAGTGTGGGTATATTTTTTGACCACAGAGAATTTTCTCATTTCAGGCTGAGCTGGAAGTGTTTGTTCCATTTATGGTACGTTGTAGTCTTGGAGAAGAACGTCCTGTGCCATGGTCACATCTCCCTAGACCAACTTGGTGGCCAAGTAAACGGCCTTTTCGAATGCCAACAGCAAACAATACTACAGCTACACGTACAGCTCTTGTGAGTTTTATTACCTTTCTTTATGTATTTGTATACTAAAGATTAATTGTTAATGCATATATGAATTGAAAGTGCTTTCTGTTAGAAGTGGTGTGAACAGAGATTGGTCACATGACAAATCATTGAGGTGTATTAAGTGAAATGCAAGAAATACTTATACCCCCACCAGACACTGCTAAACATTGAAGTTATTTTCCTGGATATCTTTTGTTATAGTAGTCTATTAATTTATGAGCAGTTGAAACTTTTGTTTGGTGGTTTTCAATTCTCAGACAAGGTTTTCCCCATCTGACTCTTAAGAATGGTTTATACCTGAAACAGCCTACCACCAATATGGCACACTTTGTCATGGCATAATTAAGAGGTTATTTAATGAAAACTCCCTGAAGTATGTACTGAGGGGCTTTGCTACTTCTTGGCTGGAGTGAGATAAGTGAGGTGTACTGGGAGATATAGAGAAGCGAGGTAGGCTTGTTTATGGTATCCCCTGAATTATCTGATTCAGTAGCTGTAACCAAATTGTAGTTAGTGCAAACAAATGTAATCGATATTTACCGAAAAAGGTGATAAGGGCTTGAGGTGCTATTGGGGTGGATTGAGGAGTGAAGTTTACTGGGAGATAGGTATGTCTACATCACCCCTGTAAATTATTTGAGTCAGCAACTACTACCATATCACAGGGAATGCAGGCAGTAATGGAAATTGTTTTTTTTTCCAAATATGCCCAAAATAATTGGTGAATGTGAGCAAACTATGACAAGTGCATGAGTTGGACAACAAGCATTTTTGTTTACAGTCTCACTGCTGATAGGAGGGAAATGAATCCAGACAAGTTTTGCCAGTGCATGTGAGACACAAGTCTGAAATTATTTTGCTTTGGCATCATTATAAAATACATTAGTAGTAACCCATTGACTGTTGCTTTGCCATAAATGGTAAGCGCCAACTCCCATGCATTTGACTGTGAGTGTCCCATATATGGTCTGGTGCATTTTTAAATCTTGGGACATCAAATGGTGGAGGGAGTAGTTGTCAGGAAGCAACTACAGGCAATACTACCATGTCTTAACCCACCTTTTTTTTTTTTTGACTTGGCAACTCCTTCATAAGGCCAAAACTAGAATATGTTTCTCAAGTTTTTGTCATCACATCTATAAAAGGGTTGATAGAGAAGGTTAATAGAGGGCAAGAGAGCTAAGATATAGAGAAAGGTTAAATTTGCAAACCTTGAATAGAGAAGAACAAGTAGTGACCTAATCACAGCTGTTAAGTTTTTAAACATTGATGACATGGAGTGGTGGATGAATGGAACAGGATTACTTAAGATGATGTTAATGCAGACATCTTACATAAATTTAAGAAGTATGACAGTAGATGTTGATGAGTGGATGTGGCCTTTCTTCGTTTGTTCCCGGTGCCACTTTGCTAACATGGGAAAAGGTAATGAAACATTAGAAAGATGATTGAAGAGAATGTTTTGCAAGTGTAAAAAACATAATGTAGTACAAGTACATTATTACAAACAAATAGGCCTCCAGTATATAGTGTTTAGCATTACTAACCATGAATCAGCATGGACTTCACCCGTGCATGCCTGTTTTTTCCACATCTTTTGCCCATTTTTTTTTAAACTCATTTGGTCACTAACCATCAGAATGCTGTGGAGGATAGCGTCATTTTTGCACTGCTTATGCAGCAAAGAAACTGTGTATATTTAATGTACAAAGACTTTACATTGATGTTGCATAAAGGTGGTTTTAGTTAATGGAACTTATGGTTCAGAATCAAAGCATAGTTGAATGGGACTTATAATTCAGAATCATAGCATAGTTGAATGGAACTTATAATTCAGAATCATAGCATAGTTGCATAATGAGATGTTATGCTATGAAGAGGGAAGCTTTGCACTGCTGAGAGTGTTGCAACCTGAATATTTATTTATTTGGTAAGCACACCACACATGTAGGTAACCTGTTGCTATATTGATGTATACATTTTCATGACCAGAGAAATAGCTCTTTCAGATGATACTATGATTTTTTCTTTTTACTGCACCTTAGATTTTTGAGTACATGACCATATGTCTCTCACAGTCAATTGCCAGAGGTGTCCTGTAACATATACGGTACATCAGCGGTTCTGGGTTATGGGTTGTATACAGAATCACAAATCTTGTGATATGCAGATGGCATAGATCCCAGAGAGTTATGTGATGATTTATTGACTACACTGTGTCATTATGAGTGTCTCAGGAGAAAAACATTAGGTAAAAGCAAAGCAACTGTAACTCTTGAATACTGAGTCATCATATCAAGACGTTTGTAGCAGGTTTCAGGAATCACCATATGAACACTGAAAAGATAATGAGTTTTGTTTAAATTTGCCACCAATATTTTGACTTGTCAGGCTCCTAATGTTGCCATGGTCAATATAGCTGCTTTCAAGAGACCCCCCACTCTCTGGAACAAATTGTAGAAGTGTAGATACATATGTGAATGTATGTAGTATTTATTTATTGTGCTTAATCGCCGTTTCCTGCATCATCAAGGCAGTGCCAGGAAACAGACAAAAGAATTTACCATCCACTCATTTACACATATATGTACATAACACTTATACACACACATATGCATATCAACATATACACATAAATATACACAGACATTTGCATATATACACATGTACATATTCATACTTGCTTCCATTCCTGGTGCTACTCCACCTGACAGGAAACAGCATCGCGACTCCCTGCTTCAGCGAGGTAGCGCCAGGAAAAGACAAAAAAGGCCACATTCATTCACACTCAGTCTCTAGCTGTCATGTTTAAAACACCGAAACCACAGCTCCCTCTCCACATCCAGGCCTGACAGACCTTTCCATAGTTTACCCCAGACGTTTCACAAGCCCTGGTTCAGTCCATTGACAGCATATGTACCCCAGTATACCAATCGTTCCAATACACAATATTCCTTGTGTTTAAGGATCATCATCCTTACCTTCCCCTTTCTTTCTTCTCCTCATGTGAAAAATAAGTAGATATGTATAACTGTGTAATTATTTTTGTGAAGAGTAACCATGGATAGCGATTTGTCATTTAGTGAATTTACATCACAAGGTGCTCATCCCCCTTACTTCCTGCTTCCTGTGCCTCCCAACCACTGCCATATAAGATCTGTTGGCTCACTTGTTTGTGCATATCCTGTACTTTTACATTTATTTCTTTCATTTCATGTTGGGAGGAAAGAACTTTAAGAACCTGTTGTTAGTCCATTTCATGTTCTACTTTCTGCAAGTCCCCCACATTTTGAGCATTAAACCTTGCTATATGTTTAGTCTGCCTCATAGCTAAACCTCATCGTAAGTATTTGTAGGAAGATAGGTAATCTTTCTCATCTTAGAAATCAGAATTTTCGAAGTGATTTGAACCACATTAAATGCTGTTTCAAGCTTTTGTATTCCTTTCCACAGGTGGAACTGGTGGAACAGTGTTATACGTTCCATGGCTGTGAGTACTTATTACAGTTTTGTGTCTCACTGGTAACTCAGATGCCTCCATCTGGATACCGGTTTAATGATAACCGTGATGGCACCACATCTATGTACCATGGTTCCACTGGGAAGCTCCTTGTCACCTTCCGGAATGAGAACCGGGTGAGTATGGATTTTTTTATGATTGCTTTCACTTGAATTTATGGCCTATTCCTCCCCAGCTATAGAGCATATGTGTGCATTGCATTGTAGAAGAGGCTTATACCTTACCTGGCTTTGCCATACCTTCAAGCTCCAAGATCCTTTTCAATAGGGCTCTCGCAGTGCTCAGAAAGCTAACCTGGTCCATTGGTCAGGACCGCAGGTCTATAAGTATGGTGAAGTATGTTTATCTTTGTTGGGTGTGTGGAGGATAGTAGAGAGTAGTCTTTGTGTGGAAGTTGCACATTGGAAATAGAGTGCGTTCATATTTTGAGTAGACATTTCTAGTGATTTGGATGGTGTGCAGATTGTAGACAAGAAAATGTAACTCATACATGCCCAGGAGTAGGTTCAGAAGGGTGTGTGTCTAGTGAAGCATAGTCTAAGATTGAGGAAGAGAGCAGTTGTGTAGTACTTGTTGAGTCCCTATTATAATCTGAATATGTTTTGTTAATTTTGTATTCGCTGGGGAAAGGGAGGTCACTGAATAAGGTTCCTTAAGTGTGCCTTCCTTGTGCTTTTTACTTCTGCTTGGGCATTAGTAATGGTTATGAAGTAGTTTATGTGTTACAGGTCATGTGGTTTTGCAAAGAATTGGTTGCCTTGCATGGAGAGGGGGTTATCTCATCTAGTGTAGGTTGCTAATATGTGAGGCTTGGGTGAGCTGTTTATTTGTCTTTTGGGGATTAGTGGTTGGTTAAGAAGTTGTTTGGTGGGGAGGGGTCATAGGCTGTTGCAGAGAATTGGATGCTAAGCATATTGAGACGGGATTGCATTGGATATGTTTTTGTTTCGTTTTGCAGGTGTTGAAAGTTAGTGTTTGTGATGCTTTTTGTTTTGTGTAGTATGTAGTTTTGATATTTTTGCATATGGAAGAAAGGATGACTAGTAGGTGAGGGATAGTTTAGGTTGGAGTAGATTGATTGTTTTACAAGATACTGAGGGACTTCTTTTCTTGTCTGAAGATGTTTTGTATGTGTGTTATTGTGTATAAACATGAAGTGGTTTGGGGAGAGCAGCAGAGTGGACTTGGGTGGGCTGATTTTGGATAGGGGCCTGTGGTTTTGGTGCATTCCATATGACAGCAGTAGATTGAATGGAAGAGAATTAGGCTTTCTTTGTTCTTGATGATACTGTACTAATTTGGGGAATGGTAAACAAGTATGAAAGGGAGAAAAGAAAGAAGTATATTTTATTTCATGCTTTACTTTCACTGTATATTTATTTCATGAGCATATCCAAAGAAAACTCACATTAAAAAAAAAGTCTAGGTTAGACCATTTTTTGTGCATTTCCAGCTTGAAATGATCATGAAGTTTCCTTATGTGGGATTAGAATTATTGAAATTAGCATTGCAAGTTTCGGTTTTTCTCGAGTAAAATATAACGAAAATGTTTTTCTGCATATGACGGTAAAATTGAGTGATAGGATTGAAGGAGAAGCAAGATATATTCCATATGTATGAACTTACAATGGTGATACAAAATATTATCGTAAATAAGTTTTTTTTTTTTTTTTTTTTTTTTTTGCCCGCTGTCTCCCGCGTTTGCGAGGTAGCGCAAGGAAACAGACGAAAGAAATGGCCCAACCCACCCCCATACACATGTATATACATACGTCCACACACGCAAATATACATACCTACACAGCTTTCCATGGTTTACCCCAGACGCTTCACATGCCTTGATTCAATCCACTGACAGCACGTCAACCCCGGTATACCACATCGCTCCAATTCACTCTATTCCTTGCCCTCCTTTCACCCTCCTGCATGTTCAGGCCCCGATCACACAAAATCTTTTTCACTCCATCTTTCCACCTCCAATTTGGTCTCCCTCTTCTCCTCGTTCCCTCCACCTCCGACACATATATCCTCTTGGTCAATCTTTCCTCACTCATTCTCTCCATGTGACCAAACCATTTCAAAACACCCTCTTCTGCTCTCTCAACCTCGCTCTTTTTATTTCCACACATCTCTCTTACCCTTACGTTACTTACTCGATCAAACCACCTCACACCACACATTGTCCTCAGACATCTCATTTCCAGCACATCCATCGTCCTGCGCACAACTCTATCCATAGTCCACGCCTCGCAACCATACAACATTGTTGGAACCACTATTCCTTCAAACATACCCATTTTTGCTTTCCGAGATAATGTTCTCGACTTCCACACATTCTTCAAGGCTCCCAGAATTTTCGCCCCCTCCCCCACCCTATGATCCACTTCCACTTCCATGGTTCCATCCGCTGCCAGATCCACTCCCAGATATCTAAAACACTTCACTTCCTCCAGTTTTTCTCCATTCAAACTCACCTCCCAATTGAATTGACCCTCAACCCTACTGTACCTAATAACCTTGCTCTTATTCACATTTACTCTTAACTTTCTTCTTTCACACACTTTACCAAACTCAGTCACCAGCTTCTGCAGTTTCTCACATGAATCAGCCACCAGCGCTGATACGTATCATCAGCGAACAACAACTGACTCACTTCCCAAGCTCTCTCATCCCCAACAGACTTCATACTTGCCCCTCTTTCCAAAACTCTTGCATTCACCTCCTAACAACCCCATCCATAAACAAATTAAACAACCATGGAGACATCACACACCCCTGCCGCAAACCTACATTCACTGAGAACCAATCACTTTCCTCTCTTCCTACACGTACACATGCCTTACATCCTCGATAAAAACTTTTCACTGCTTCTAACAACTTGCCTCCCACACCATATATTCTTAATACCTTCCACAGAGCATCTCTATCAACTCTATCATATGCCTTCTCCAGATCCATAAATGCTACATACAAATCCATTTGCTTTTCTAAGTATTTCTCACATACATTCTTCAAAGCAAACACCTGATCCACACATCCTCTACCACTTCTGAAACCACACTGCTCTTCCCCAATCTGATGCTCTGTACATGCCTTCACCCTCTCAATCAATACCCTCCCATATAATTTGCCAGGAATACTCAACAAACTTATACCTCTGTAATTTGAGCACTCACTCTTATCCCCTTTGGCTTTGTACAATGGCACTATGCACGCATTCCGCCAATCCTCAGGCACCTCACCATGAGTCATACATACATTAAATAACCTTACCAACCAGTCAACAATACAGTCACCCCCTTTTTTAATAAATTCCACTGCAATACCATCCAAACCTGCTGCCTTGCCGGCTTTCATCTTCCGCAAAGCTTTTACTACTATATATATATATATATATATATATATATATATATATATATATATATATATATATATATATATCCCTGGGGATAGGGGAGAAAGAATACTTCCCACGTGTTCCCTGCGTGTCGTAGAAGGCGACTAAAAGGGGAGGGAGCGGGGGGCTGGAAATCTTCCCCCTCATTTTTTTTTTTTTTTTTTTTTTTTTTTTTTTTTTTTTTTTTTTTCCAAAAGAAGGAATAGAGAAGTGGGCCAGGTGAGGATATTCCCTCAAAGGCCCAGTCCTCTGTTCTTAACGCTACCTCGCTATCGCGGGAAATGGCGAATAGTATGAAAAAAAATATATGTGTGTGTGTGTGTTTATGTATAATGTCATATTTGATTACCGTTTCCTAAGTTAGCACTGTGAATAGATGAAGGAAGGCCACATTCTTTCATATCCATTCTCTAGTTGTCATGTGCACTGCACTGAAACCACTGCCCATATCCTCATCCAGTTTCACAGACCTTTACATGGTTTCCCTTGGCCACTTGATCAGCCGTTATTCATTCTGCTGGCACTACCTCGACCCCTTGTTTCACTTCACTCTATGCTATGCATACCTTTCAACCTCCTGCATGTTCAGGCCCTAATCTTTCAAAAGTCTTTTTCACCCCATCCTTCCATTGTCATATATATTTTGAACATGTAGTAAACAGAGTGGACTGCTTTGGTAAGTTGTGCTGAAAATTAGCATATATGCTGGACTGCAGATTTGGGGAGTGTAAGCTTTTTAGAAACTGACTTTGAGCTAGGTCTCAAACAGCCTGGTTGGGTAAAGGAATATTGCAGCAAATTGGGTACAGATGTAGCATAGAGATCAGTGACCCCCCTAAAATTGGAGGCCCAGAACACTGGGTTGGGTAGAGCTCAGAAATGACAGGGCTGCTGGAACCAGTGGTTGAAGGCACATCATCACAGGCACTGATTTTCCGTGGGTGTTGTTCAAACTGGTGCTGGTGCATATGCTCAAAGAAACATCCTTAAAGAACTTATATTCCTCTTAATTATGGTTTCTGCATAGAAATCCAAAACCAGCTTACTTAGAGATAGTATGTGAGAGAGTTATTGCAATCTGGAGATGGATATTTCCCTTAATTGGCCGTTTGTTTCTTCTTTGACATGCTGGCAGAGATTTTGATCAAAGTTTTGGTGAACATTAGTGGTTTGCCATTAATATTTTGTAAGATAAAGATGGATTCATAGATTTTTGGCCTTCAGAATTGTGATGAAAGGAGCACTGAGCTCAGCTGGATCCAGAAACATGCTTGCACTTACTGGCTGGAGAACAGGGAGACAAATTTGGGGATGGATGGATGGAGTGAAAAAGACTGAGCAGTCGGCGCCTGAACATGCATGAGGGTGCAAGGTATGCACGGGATAAAGTGAATTGGAATTATGCGGCTTATAGGGGTCAACGTGCTTTTAGGGGATTGAACTAGGGTATGTGAAGAGTCCATAGTACGCCGTGGAAAGGTCAGTGGGGCCTGGTTGTGGATAGGGAGTGTGTTATGGGTGCATTACAGCATTACACATGACAGCTTAGAGACTGAGTGTGAACGAATGTGGCCTTTTCGTCCGTAATTCCTGGCACTGCCTCGCTGAAGCAGGGGATAGCGATGCTGTTTTCTTGTGTATGCTTGTAATGTCTGCGTATGTGTATATGTTGATATTTATATAAATGTATATGTGCATAAGTGGGCGTTTATGTATATATATGTGTGTGTATATGAGTGGATGGGCCATTCTTCGTCTGTTTCCTGGCGCTACCTCGCTGACGTGGGAGACACCGATTATATATATATATATATATATATATATATATATATATATATATATATATATATATATTATCCCTGGAGATAGGGGATTAAGAATACTTCCAACGTATTCCCTGCGTGTCGTAGAAGGCGACTAAAAGGGGAGGGAGCGGGGGGCTGGAAATCCTCCCATCTCGTTTTTTTTTTTTTTTTTTTTTTAATTTTCCAAAAGAAGGAACAGAGGGGGCCAGGTGAGGATATTCCAAAAAAGGCCCAGTCCTCTGTTCTTAACGCTACCTCGCTAACGCGGGAAATGGCGAATAGTTTAAAAAAAAAATATATGTATGATATGTATTAATTATAGTAATGATAATCTTTTTTTCTGAAAGATACATTTACTGAATTATTAATTCATGACCGTCGTTTTATTTTTTCAATCTAGGTAATGAATTAGTTATTAATTCAGCTTTCAGAATACACAGCACCAAATCAAGCTCTCTCTCTCGTCTTTGGTACAGAACATCGCTTAGATTGGGAAGAAGTGTGGTAACACGATACAAATTATAGAGCATTTAGTTTGCGCTTTCACTGCACGGTAGATCATAGTTCATATTTGATGTCATAACAAAGGGTTTATGTGTGTCACACTCGTCTTTGATCCAATGTCAGTGATATTACGATGGCCGTCATGTTGCCTCTATGCTCAGTTGTTAGCTATGTTAGGATCAAGGTCGGTACATCCCGGCCAATCAGGATACGTCGAGTTGTGACGTCAGTACTACGTCACCGCGCATTAGCCACTGAGAAGGAAGATGTCATCACAGGTTGCGTCATATAACTGTACGTCTCCAGCCATGCGTGTTGAAATTTTGTTCTTTTCTCGTCGCTCAGTCACAAGGCGACCACCTCTCCCAGCTGCTTATACACTCATACATCACGTGCTCTACCATGTGTATCCATTTTATTGCAAATGTTTCCTGTAAGTCATCCGTGTTTTTCTGTTATATTCCTGAAATTGAATGTAGATTAACTGAAGTATGAGTTATAATTAGGATTTGAATGATTGAAAACTATGAAAAAATGTAATATGCCGTAGGTATAGCGGTATATTAATGCACCATTATCATCGTTGGTGCTTCGTTGGCTTGACGAGTCTCTGTCCCTCCCACTTGCCTTATGCCGACCATGTAGGTTATACGTGGGATGTAAATGGGAAAGGCAGGTACCAAGGCCTGGTGGTCTGGAACTAGGTTATGTGTTGGTGGTGGTGAGGAGGGGGAAGGGTGAGGCATCCAGCGTTCCTCATGTATAAATAGAGATACTAGTACTATTACTGTGCTGTGAAGCAGAATGCTCTTAAAAGAAGATGGGGGAGTCTGTACGAGAGCCAGATAATTGAAGACCTAATGGTATAGGACGAGGTTATCTGCAGGACTGCATGGGAAAGCCAGATAACAGAAGACCTGATGGTCAGTAACGAGATTATTCGGTAGAAGAGAGTAATACACACATGTCTGAATTGGGTGCTGAAGAGGGAAGACGAGAGGGGTTGGATAATGGAAGGTGGTAGAGGGTGAAGATGAATGACTCAGGTATTGCTGAAGTGGGTTAGTTGATCGCGGTTTTTTTTTCACTGTTCTCTGTATAGTATTTCACTTCCTGTTGGTGGTGCTGCGGGTGAGGGGCAGAAACTGTGGGCTTAAGATGAAACATGGTCAGGTTTAGCTGAGACAAACAGGATAGATAAACGTGGTTATGCGGTGCTGAGACAGAGGTTGGTTGAACTGAGGTCAGGCGGTACTGACGGAGGTTAGATAAACAAGGTCAGGTGGTGCTGAGGCAAACGAGGTCAGTTGGTGGTAAGACAGAAGGTTAGATAGACGAGGTCAGGTGCTGAGACTGACTGAGGTCAGCTGAACGAGGTCAGGCGGTGCTGACGGAGGTTAGATTAACGAGGTCAGGTGGTACTAAGGCAAAAGGTTGGATAAACGAGGTCAGGTCGTGCTGACAGGCGAGGGAGGGACTCTTTAAGAAATCAAGAGTTTGAAGGATTTAACAAGACACCAAGAATGGGGTTAAGTGGCGTCAGACAGGGTTGAGTACGGGGAGACAAGTGGCGTATATAAAGAGATGAATTACCACAGTTTATACCTTGTTAGTCGTCCCGGTTAGTAGACTGTTGGACTCGTGTGTGGTTCACTGCACCTGGTCTGCTGGTGCGCAGATTGTTCGAACTGACGCCGAGACAACCGGCATGGGTTGGAATGAGAGAAAGTGGCGATGAAACTTTTTTGGATGGCTTAAAACTGTCCGGGAACGACGATACGACACCTTTTTGGTCGACGGTGCGATCCTTGAGCTGGACGGTACGATCCTTCAGCTCGAACGTACGTACGTACGATCCTTGTGCACGACGGTACAATTCTTAAGTTCGACGGGACGATCCCTGAGCTGGATGGTACGATCCTTGAGCTCGACTGTGCGATCCTTGAGCTGGATGGTACGATCCATGAGTTCGACTGTGCGATATTTGAGCACGACGGTGCGATGGAACCCTTGGGTATGATGACTTTGCCTTTGACGTGACCTTTTTAAGGGTCCTTTTCAAAGGCAAAGCCTTTTACCTGGGTCTGATCATCGTGCTCAAGGGTAGAGGTGTATACATAGATCAGCTGATTTATGAAATAGTGGGTGACGAAAACTCGTCTCTCGATCATTGGTCATCTGGGATGAGAAGACAAGAGAACAGGAAAGAAGGAGGAATTCGAGCTCCACAGGTGTTTACAGAGCCGACTCTCAAAGGAGAGGATGTGTTTATGAACTTATTGCTTGTTGAAGGTAAGAAGAACTGCTGCCCAAGTGCTTCTCTCTTTATTTATGCCTATCTATCTATCTAACCATTTATCTATCAACAAACCTGGGGCGTTGTATGAGGTATGGGCCACCGTGGCGACCTCGCCCAGCACGTCGCTAGATTGCACTGTAAACACCGGGTGTTGCCGCTGAGACGCACTCACTGACCTCTTCATGTGTATAGACTTAATGATTTGACATGGATACTTAAGTACTTTTTAGTTGACAGGATCCATCGAAGGACTTTTTTTTTTATATTGTATTCCAGTAGTCTTGTACGTTTAGTAACTTATGATTGCGTTTAAGTTTTTAATTATAGTCTTGAGTTATTCATATCTTTTTTTTTTTTTTGTAAAGAAAACAGGAATATAAGGAAATGATCATAGTGGGTTTAGGAGATTGCTTATTGATCATCTCGTACGTACTTTATGTCCAGGTGATCAGAAGTTGATTATAATAGGGTCGAGATGATCAAAGACTGATTATAACTGGCGTTTGTCGTAATTAGTCAGTCAGACACAGCTGGAAACACCCAGGAGTTTAATGGTAACCCAACACTAGGTCAGTTTATCCTTTAGAGAGAACCGTGTCGTCGGACCTTCGGTAATTATGGCCATGACCTCTGACCTGACCCACAAGCCTCAGGTTAGATGTAGGCCTCGGAATTAGAAGGGGGGAAAAGAAATAGCAAGGGAAAAAAAAGTAGTTTTCGGGAAAATATATGTAAGTCAAGTTAGTAGTTAGACGTGGACAGTTAGGTAAGACGCCTGTTTAGAAAAGAAATGAAAAGCCAGTTCGCGTACAACTTTTATGAAGTGATCGATCTCTCTCGGGGGGGAGGGGGTCTTGGCTCTGGCCTTTTCTGTCCCTTTTTTTTCTTTCTTTTATTTCCGAGTTGTGCAGGTTGAGGGGGAAGTAAGCGGCAGAGTGCACAAAGCGACTTAACTTCGCTGAGTGAACCTAACCTTACCTGGACTCACCAGAAAGCCTAGTGGCCCATACAAGGCGGGTCGTCCTTACTGCCACCCCACTGAGTTTTGATATCTATCCAGCTTATTCTACAATACACAGACCTCAGGTTTTTTCAGTGTTATCTGGTATCTGCTGGGAGCAGCACTTGTCGTGATGGCCTTTTTTGGGGGGGGATTCGTATGGTGGCCTGACCTCTGACCCCCCCACTTAAAAGCTTCTTCAGGTCAAGGGTCAGGCCTTCATATAAGAGGGTCGTACCGTTGGGCTGTCGTAATTCGAGACGTTTCATTGTCTCCGAAGATACTGTTGCCCTGAGGTCCCGGGATTGAAACAGCAGTTGACTGATCTGTGTCTGTTCCTGACACACACACACACACACACACACACACACACACACACCGTCTCCTGTCTGCTTCCCCTAAGGCTGGGGTGTTACAGTAAAACATTAATCGACTCGCCTTGAAAACTTTAGTTCAGTGATCAGATGGTCGGAAGGCTTGCTTTAATCCTGCCGACGCTCTCGTCACCTGACACGGGGCCTGCATAAAGAAGGTCCCTCTCTCAGTTCGCTTTGCTTGAGCGAGGTGTTACGGCCCTTGGGCAACACTGTACTCGCCCTCGAACGCGCCGGTACTGCCCTTGGACTTGACGTTACGGCCCTTTGGCAACACTGTACTCGCCCTCGGACACACCTTTACGGCCCTTGAACACGCCGGCACGGCCCTTGGACTTGACGTTACGGCCCTTGAACAACACTGCTCGCCCTTGAACACGGCGATACGGCCCTTAAGATAGTATGTCTGCCCATAAGCACGATAGCAAGGCCTGTGTGAGAAATACGGTAGGCACCCCCCCTCTTGCCCACGACGGTACGACCTTTGGTTATAATTACCTGGCATCTCGCCTGACCTTTTAATAATAAGAGTCGCTGCAAAGGGCAGTTCACCATACCCAAGGGTCACACGGTGTGGGTGGGAAGGTTGACTTGATGCCCTGGCGATGATCAGTGTATGTCTGTGTGTCTGGCTGCAGAGGACGGGGTCAGGAATGACCACTTCCGTGGTATCCAGTGTTTACTATAGCCAGCTGTTGGACTGGTCGTGGGGAGGTCCCTCCACCCAGGCGCGTCCTTGCTTAGCGCGCGCGCACACACACACAAACAAACACACGGATAATGCAGGCATTTAAGAAGCGTTTTGATAGCAGTGAATGTTCAAGTGATAGGGCCTCCAAGAGTGTAGAATTCCCTGCCCGTATAGTACAAGTAAGTAATTTGCACTTCCACGAGGGCCCTCCTTGTGGAGTGGTTAGCGTTGCAGCCTTCCTAATCTAGTGGGCACGGGTTCGAGTCCCGGACAGGATGATTGCCCATCCTTCTGGTGGCCGGTAGATGAAATGGATACCTTGTGTAAACTCGGGTTAAGCGAAGAGAGAAGAGTCAACACAGAGTGTAAAACTTCTGGCCGTGGCACGTAAATGGTAAATGTTCCGTGTGTTTAACAGTCGAGGAACACCCCCTGCGCATCCAGCTTGTGTTCATAAAGGATGTAAAAACTGATACATTTGCACAGAGAGAAAATGAACTGGTAATATATCTTGTTGCCCTTCACTCGCTCCCCCTCACGTGGTCGTGGGTCAGTTGAGGCTGAAGGGGTAAGGTGATGGCGAGGCTTTTATCTGTTTTCATTGTTTCCCTCATCATTACGGGGTTAGTCCTTGGGTATGACGGTCAAGGGGTCAGGTCAGAGCATCGTTTCTAAGTAGGGTGTCGTAACGGTCGTGCAGTCGTGCTCGAGGGTCGCACCGTGGTGCTCGGGGCATTTAACTTGCAAGATTACCACAACACCGAAGTTTTTGATGATCTTTTCAAAAAATCAGCCGATGTCCGCTACTGAAGTCACACACACACACACACACACACACACGTCTCACACGTGAGTTTAGAACCGAGTCTTGTTAGTGGGGAGTGTATCGTCAGACTCGTCAAGCAGAGACCAATTAACTGTGTTGTAAACATCGTGCTGTGAAGAGGAAGGCAATTCCTGCTGGGTGAAGTTGGATCTGGCGTTATAGTGTCAACTCCCCACCCTCATGAAGCTTTTGACCTGACCTGTCTATCGTTAAGAACACCGGCGATGCCGGACCTTAACACTCCGGCTTGACCTGGCCTAACACTTTAGTGATACCTGACCTTCTCACCCACCTCGCGTGTGGTTCACTGGCTTCCCTCCGCATGCCCCTACCTCTCGCTCTACTGCCCAGATTCCACAGCGGAGAGTTGGGTATACGACATCAAGGCTTCAGTCTTATCTCTGCAAAGGAGAAGTGATCTCGATGCCATGAGTCTTATTCCGTGAAAGTACTTCTAGATGTTAACCAAGTTGGATTCGAGTTAATAGTTAACAATCCAAGAAGATTTAGGAAAACTAACAGGCTTACTAAACATGGATTAGCGTTTGAATTCATTTTTGTCTCTTTTTTTTCGCGTTAGAGAGCGGGAGCTGTCGGTGAATTTTGAAGTAGTTGAGACACTAGGTTGACACAGGTGTTGCTAGGATGAATGCTCGGCTGTATGTAGCCAGGACGTATGTTCCACTTGATTCCCTCGTGCAGGGGGGGGGGGGTATTTTTTGGGGGGTGGTGGGTGGGTTTAGTTGCCACATATAGCTCCAGAGGAGGAGTTTATTAGATTTAGTTCTACCGTAGAGTCGTTCATTTGACCCACGTTGCAGTGGATGCTTTTGGCGGCTGATGGATCTGTGATTCAGTTTTCGGGCGACGGAATGGTCGATTATCTGTCGGTGGATGGTATGGTGGGTGACAAAGCTTCCCCGTCCGGGGACACGCCTGATCGAAACTTTGTCGAGACCCTTTGTCTGGACAGAGACAGAGACAGCAGGCTTTGTAAGCCGTCGAGCGCGCCGTGTTCCCCGTGCTTCAAATGTGACACTAGACGCGATCGCCTGTGTCCTCCTGTGGTTCTCTCACTGGCTGTGTGGTACTTTGGCTTCGAGGATTTCGGGGCCGCTTGATTGGGTAAGGCAGAGATAGGAACTGTGTCATTGGCGTCCGCGGGTCTGCTGGGCCTCTTACCTCGCTTCTCATGGTTAGTTGAGAGGGCCGAGGCGTCGTATCCAAGAGCCACGCCATCGTTCTCGATGGATATACGTCTGCCAAGGGGTTCTCTTGATGGCGGGAGATGAGTGTGAAGACCTCGGGGTCGCAGGAGTTGGGTGATGTGAGTTCGAGTCAGGGAGGGAGAAGTAGGATCCCCCTTCCAGACACACTGGACTAAGGGTTACTTCCTTGAGAGGACAGGTGGTCAGCCGGTCCCGGCTTGTTCAGGGTTGCATTGCGGAAGTCCAGTCACCACCTGGTTTACGGTGAGCAGAGTCTCTCTCTCTCTCTCTCTCTCTCTCTCTCTCTCTCTCTCTCTCTCTCTCTCTCTCTCTCTCTCTCAAGCTGTCATGTGTAATGCTCCGAAACCGCAGCGTTTTATCCACATCCAGGCCCCACAGACATTTCTATGGTTTACCCTGGACGTTTCACATGCCCAGGTTCAGTCCAGTGAGAGCACGTCGGACCCAGTATACCACATAGTTCCACTTCATTTTATCCTGTGCACCCCTTTCACCCTCCTGCATCTTTCCATATCCAGTTTGGTGCCCCTCTGTCCTTGTTCCCTCCACTTCTGTCACATATATCCTCTTTGTCAACTTTTCCTCGCTCATTCTGTTCATATTTAAAACCATTTCAGCACACCCTCGTCTGCTCACCCAGCCACTATTTTTATTATCACACATCTCTCGTACCCTTTCATTACTTGATCAAATCACCTCACACCACACATTGTCCTCAGACATTTAATTTCCAACACATCCACCCTCCTCCGCACGATCAAATCACCTCACACCACACATTGTCCCCAAACATTTAATTTCCAACACATCCACCCTCCTCCGCACGATCAAATCACCTCACACCACACAGTTGTCAAACATTTAATTTCCAACACATCCACCTTCCTCCGCACGGCCTTATCAACAGCGCAAGCCTCTCACCCATGTAATATTGTTGGGACGACTATTCCCTTCAAGCAAACCCGTTTTTGCCCTCTCAAATAACGTTCTCTCTTTCCACACATTCTGCAGTGCAACTGGAACCTTCCCTCTCTATCCTATGACTCGCTTTTACTCTCATGGTTCCATTCTTTTTGCTATGTCCACTTCCAGTTTGTCTTTAAACGCACACCCAACTAACCTGTCCTTCACCTCTGCTAAACCTAACCTTGCTTTTATTAACATTTACTTTGAACTTCCTCCTTTCACACACACACACACACACACACACACACACACACACACACACACACACACACACACACACACACACACTTCCAAAATCACACGAATCCGCGCCACCAGTGCTGTATCATCATCAGACAACTGACTCACTTCCCAGGCTCCTCTCGTCCCCCACAGACTGCAGACTCGCCCCTCTCTGTGCAAGACTCTCACATTTACCAGACTCTCCCCTCTCGCTGCAAGACTCTCACATTTACCTCCGTCACCATCCCATCCATAAACAAATTGAACAGCCGTGGTGACATCACACACCCACTCCCTCAGACCAGCTTCACTGGGGACTTTCACTGTCCTCTCTTCCTGCTGATACACATTGCCTTGTCAAACCCTTCGTAAAAAACTCACTGCTTCTAAGCATCTTTTCTCTCTCGCTGTATATTCTGAAGACTTTCCACAAGGCAAATCTAATAACCTCTTCTGAAACCACACATTGCTCTTCCCCAGTATGATGCTCTGCACATGCCTTCACCCCTCTCAATCAATACCCTTCCATACAACTTACCAGGTACACTCAACAAACTTATACCTCTGTGGTTGGAACACTCGCCTTTATCCTTAACCCTTGCCACTCAACATTAGGGGGATCGCTTTTACACCTTTTTTTTTTTATATGTATTCATATGGGGGTAGTGCGGAAGAGTTGTGGATCAATAGGGAAAAATTCTGCAAAAAAAAAAAAAAATATGGGTTCTCTGCACCAGCATCTTTAGGCCCTCCCTCCGGAGGGACTCAAAAATTGAAAAATAAGGTATTAAAAACGCGAATTTAAAGCTGAAACTGTGTCTATTTTTAAGTGGGGATAAGGTTACTTTTATAGGAATAGACTTAAATATAGTATTTCCGAAATCAGGAAGTAATTGACCAACTTATTCAGCTCCATCAAGGTAATTGAAAATAAAGTATTTTTACTAAGAATATATCACCAGTTTTAAAAAAGCACAAAAAACTAATTGCAAAAATTTTTCAGCCATAGTTACTATAATAATGATGTTTTAGATACATTGTGACAACTTATCAGATCCATGAATAATGTAATTATTGATTATTTCACCCATAAGCACAATTTATCCCAACTGAAGTAGTTTCCCGTCAAATGGTTATATAGTAAACGTCTTTCAAGCACAGAACATTATTTCCTCATAGAAACAAGCCAATTATGTGCTTTTTTTTTTTTTACCCTCATGTCGAAACGTGATCAGTACCTGATAGCCGGGATATCATTGACCCAACCAACAATGGAATAGCTCATCTCTCAGTCGCATTTGAGTGATCTTAGACAAACGGGTGTCATATGTTTATTGTCATCATTGGAATGGCAAGCCGCCGTACTGGTCAGTGGCAAGCAATTAAGTGCCATATGTTTGTTTGGTCAACCAGAACAGGCGAAGCAAACTGTTTGACCAACATACGAAGAGGTAAACATGCCAGCTGGAGCAAAATATATTAATATTCTCTACAAAAGAACCAGCATTTTCAGGTATTTGTGATGTAGCTGCTAACTTCGTTATGGTAATCTGGCAGTCGGCATCATTGCCCGTTGTATGAAGAGAGCGTATTACAGATATGATCAGCATTCATCACACAAAATATGAGACTTTTTGTATCGCTAATGTGAAGCTCAGTGAATTTTAGAACCATGCCAAAGCCTCGACCTTTGATATAGCTGATTGTAAATGTCCAGATTTGAAATTTTGTAATTGTCCAGATGTAAAGGAAGGCCCTAGAAATGACATGAATTTTTCAGGATTAGAAAAAGGTTTGAACGTAAAAATATGGATTAACGTAATACGAGATATTGAATTCGGTCATTTATCTCTTGTAGTTCTTCCTCCATCTTCAGAATCTGAGACAGACTCATGTGAACCATCAGAGTATGAAACAGGGTTACCTCCTTGTGCCGAGAGAGGTTTCAATAAAAAGAAATTCACTTCTCATCTCTCAGCTGTAGCACGCACTTGTGACATAAAAGGCGTATCAGACGGCAGCTGCAACTGTTTCCAGTACACTACCGCAGGATGTAGGTTCAGTTGATGAAAGCAATACCACCTTAGCTATTGACGGAAACAGAGTTTGCCTTGAAAGGCAAAAAGCAACGCAGTGGAAGTCGAGAGTGCATTGAGATGGACACAACTCATTCTTTTGCCAGTTACTTTGATGGGCGCAAGGATAAAACTATTGTCAGAGGACCAAAAAAACAAAAGGGCAGCAATTATCCAAAAACCGTCGTAAGTGAAGATATTCCAGGCTATCGAATCACAGGATATTGAAGTAGACCCTGATAAATGGAATACCGATCAGAAATACATATTATTTTATCAAGCCATCTCTAAAGGTACAGTGGGCGATGCCCTATGCACGTCGTAATCCAGGGAAAACATCTAACTCACGGTGGTGGACAGCAGCGAATCGAGGTCTACGTCTCTGCGTTTAGACCTTTTATATAAAGGTTCCCGTCAGCGATTTCAGTGCAAAGGAATATTATGAGATGATTTGACTGGCCCAGTGCTGATGTCACAGGAAACCCCTTCTAGCAAATGGACATCGAAGATGAAGCAGTCTCGATTCTAACGAAAAAGGAAAATGAATCGACGGAACCACCAACTAAAGTGTTTGGCCCTCAAAAAAGGCGCAACCCAACAGAGTAGAAAAAAAAGTTCTGCCAAAATTTGACTCTCGGCTCATATGGTTGGTTGGTTGGTTGGGTTGAGGAGATGGGCGTTAGTAGGGTGGAACTCGCAATGCAGCCACGTCCACGCCGTGAGTTCTGGGTTATTTCTGAAATATTGTACGTCTTCTTATTTCTGATGTGCAGTACTTCAAAAATAAGCGAAGAGCTGCATTCAGTAGACCAGTTGCTGTTATCTCATGTCTTTAAAGGAGAACCAAATAAGCGAAGAGCTGCATTCAGTAGACCAGCTTGCTGTTATCTCATGTCTTTTTAAAGGAGAACCACAGAATAAGCTTCAAGAGTTCGTTTTATATTGATATTGAAATGACGAATGATATGAAATGGCATTTATTTACGAATACGATATTTCTGTAATGAAGAATGAGTTGACGTTTTTACCTAATGCTGTCCATATACTTCAGTTACATTCGACATCGTTATTATGGCACCTATGGCTGAAAAATATTGCAATTAGATTTTAGCGATTTGGAAAAATTTTTTTTTTTTTTCTAGTAAAAATGCTATATATTCAATTTCCTTGGGGGAGGGGAGGGGGGTGGAGCTGAAGTTGTTCCATTACTTTTAGATTTCAGAAATATTTTATTTATGTGTATTTCTATAAAAGTAACTCTACCCCAACACACACACAAAATTTCAGCTTTAGATTTTTCTATACGCTTACTTAATAGCTTATTTTTTCAATTTTGAATTCCTCGAGGGGGGAGGGGTTCAGATGGCGCAGAGAACGCGTTTTTTTTTTTTTTTCCGAATTTCTCCATCCTGCTATACATGCATTCCAACAATCCTCAAGCGCCTCACCATGATCCACTGAAAATCCAGAAATATATATATATGTGTGTGTGTGTGTGTGTGTGTGTATCCCCTAGTTTGACCCAGGTACCCACTTTATCGACCAACCCCTAGGGGTGGATGAACAGCTGGGGTGACTAGGGACCGACTACCGTAACCACGATTCGAACTTATTCGCTTGACCCTGGGCGGCCCGTGACTGCATGGGTTTGAGTTGATGGGGTCGTTTTCGCGTGTTATTTCCCGATGTTGTCTTTAATGGATGCGTCTGGCGTAGGCCAGTGTGTTGTGGGTGTCGCCTGTGTAGGGAGGAAGAGTTATCAGGTGTTATCTGACTGGAATTGATTCACAGATAAGGCCGACACACTCCCCCATGGCCTCACACCTGTGGGCTTATCTCTCCAGACTGCTCCACAAGGGAGACTGCCTCGGAATTTTTTATTCCCTCTCTCCGTGAAGAAAAAATTATATATATATATATATATATATATATATATATATATATATATATATATATATATATATATATATATATTATCCCTGGGGATAGGGGAGAAAGAATACTTCCCACGTATTCCCTGCGTGTCGTAGAAGGCGACTAAAAGGGAAGGGAGCGGGGGGCTGGAAATCCTCCCCTCTCTTTTTTTTTTTTTTTTTTTTTTTTCCAAAAGAAGGAACAGAGAAGGGGCCAGGTGAGGGTATTCCCTCAAAGGCCCAGTCCTCTGTTCTTAACGCTACCTCGCTATCGCGGGAAATGGCGAATAGTATGAAAAAAAAAAAAAAAAAATATATATATATATATATATATATATATATATATATATATATATATATATATATATATATATGTATATATATTGTGTGTGTGTGTTACCCATAGCATCAATATTTTCAATCTTTTGTTATCAAATTTGATGGACCTTATGAAACTTGGCAAGTGTATATATAACAAGGAACAGCACACACAGACTCTCTCTCTCTCTCTCTCTCTCTCTCTCTCTCTCTCTCTCTCTCTCTCTCTCTCTCTCTCGTAAACGTCCATTGTAATGGTGTGATAAAACATGGCATGACTCGGCTTGAATCGCGTCATTACGGGATGGATGGGGCGAAAATTTTTTTTTTGCATTAATGCGCAGATAACGTTGTCTCCTGCAGTGCAGGCTGATATGTCTTCTCTTTTTTTCCACACTGTATCGCATGTGGTAGCACAGAAAGACGATGGGCCCGACTAGTGGTCATCTTGGATGGAAAGGGGAAATGAAGAGGATGAATCCAAATGTGCTGAAATGACATTGAATTGGGGTGTTATGTGGACCTGAGTCTTGAAAGATGGAAAGGTTATTGGCAGAAGAAGAGACGACGTAAGGGAGAGAGAGAGAGAGAGAGAGAGAGAGAGAGAGAGAGAGAGAGAGAGAGAGAGAGACTTCCACTGCTTGGCTTGCAGAGGAGTGGAGGTTGTGCCGTAACGGTCGATCCTCGTGTGGCTGGGCCCCACATAGGAAACTGAGGGAAGCAGCGGCCGGGAGCGTGCCGCAGTTTGGCTAGGACACACTCGGGCAGCTCCCTCAGGAGCTCTGACTCGAAACAGAAAGGGAAACTACCCGCCTCAAAGGAGCCCACCTTATCCAGCTCCCGCTAAGAACACAGACTTTGAAGCTGAAGGATGCCATAACGTAAGGTTTGGTCAAAGTATCTTATAAGTCGAGAGGTGAGGAAAAGACAGTGGTGCGCCACTGAGAAAGCTCGAGAAAAATGACAGTGGCAGAACCCACCTGCTCTACTGTTGTACAAGTGAGGAAAAGACAGTGGTGCGTCACTGGGAAAGCTCGAGAATGACAGTGGCAGAACCCACCTGCTCCACTGTTGAACTGGGTATGAATAGTTTACCAAGTTGCTGGTGTCCATTAGCGAGAAATCTTTTAAAGACGACTTTATGTTCAGCAGAGAATTTTAGGTGGAGTCTCACTCAGAGGGAAGTGAATGCATTCGGCATTTGTATAATCCATATTTACCCTTTCTAGATTATGTTATCTAGACTTCTGGCTACTACACTGCTGGTTATTAAAGTAATTCGCTTTAATTACGTGTGGGAGAAGGAATAAATTATTGCGTCTCATTACGTGTGGGAGAAGGAGTAAATTGTTTCGTCTGCGGAACCCCTCCAGAAATTAAGGAAGATGATGATGATGATGACTGATAACCTTTGGACATATGATGAGGCCTTTACTAAGTCATTTTTTTTTCTAATTAGCTAATTACCTTACCTGCGGTAGCGAGGTAGCAAGTGGTTTTATCACTGAATATCATATTAGAAACGTTGGGGGGTGATGTTTCAAGGACCTTACCAAGGCAAGTGAGAGGGTGTGGGGCCTCATTTTGGTGTCCTTTTTTTTTTTTTTTTTTTTTAAAGAAACCTACGTGGGTTGATCATTGGATGCGTTACTGATGTATTTGTGAAGTGGCTTGGTGTATACTTCATTCTGTGCTTTGTTTACCCCTCTCGACGCCATGCGAAGTATCGTGTCTGGGGGCATGACCATTAGTTGGGGGGGTGAGTAAGAGAGCTGACCATTAGTTGGGGGGGTGAGTAAGAGAGCTGACCATTAGTTGGGGGGGTGAGTAAGAGAGCTGACCATTAGTTGGGGGGGGTGAGTAAGAGAGCTGACCATTAGTTGGGGGGGTGAGTAAGTGAGCGGTTCGTACAATTGTGCTTCGATGAGGAAGCTTGTACACGGACAGGAATATGATCTTTTGGGATGTTGTGTACTCTCTGTTTGCCGCAATTGTCAGGGGTCGTAATCCGACTACGTATCTTTTCAGTTTGAGTCATTTGTGTGATTGGGTAGGATGGTGAGTGGAGGATGTGTGATTGGATGAAGGTTGATGTAGTGGGGATTTGTTCATTCTGTGATTAGACGGGGATTATGAAAGGCATTGGCCTGGGGAAAAAGTTATGGTTGAAGTGAGGAGGTGGACATTGGCATGATGGTTGTGGGTTGGGATGATCCGTTGGCATGATTGTTATGGGATGGGATGATACGTTGGCATGGTGGTTGCTATGGGATGGGATGATACGTTGGTATGATTGTTATGAGATGGGATGATGCGTTGGTATGATTGTTATGGGATGGGATGATACGTTGGTATGATTGTTATGGGATGGGATGATACGTTGGCGTGATTGTTATGGGATGGGATGATACGTTGGCATGATTGTTTTGGGATGGGATGATACGTTGGCGTGATTGTTATGGGATGGGATGATACGTTGGCATGATTGTTGTGGGATGAGATGATACGTTGGCATTATTTTCATGGGATGGAATGATAACGTTGGCATGATTGTCATGGGATGGAATGATAACGGCATGATTGGGATGGGATGATACGTTGGCATGATTGTTATGGGATGGGATGATAGGGGTTACCCTGGGTGGGATAGTCTATTGTTTTAGGTGGTGGGAGCAGTGTAGCGGGGGAATGGTGGGGGCTTGGGGGGGGGATGGGGTCTACACCACTCCTGTCTATTGATCCACTTCCATCATTGCCTCTCCAAAGACTGGATGAACTGGACTGGCCATGCCTGCTTGTTTGCCTTTCGCTGGCCCATAATGGCAGTCACAGTTGTGCCATGAACTACAGGATCAGTCAAAGAAATGCGTGTTGATATTTTTTGCAACACTTTTTAAGAGAAGGGAATAAGAAAATGGGGGAGTTGATTATTTTGCCTTTCGACCTCTCGACTGACAAGGTTATTAAGGTCGACAGCGTCATTTTATAACCACCAGTTTGTAAATAATTTGAACATCTACAGGTGTTCAAGATAGTTCTAAGGCTGTGTGTTCTCCCAACATATGTATGGCCTGAGGCAGGAGTACATACATATCTCAGCTTATACACGTGGACATAATACAGGGACCTTTGTGAGACAACCTGACCTGACCTGATCAACAACCTCAGGTCACAATAGTTAAGCACCTCTCACACTTCATGTCACAACGTATCTCACGCAGAATGACCACAGCTGATGTTCACATCTTGATCTTATCTCCGAAACTGTACGTAACCAGGTCTCTCCACATTATTTCTTAACCGAACACGTTTCTGTATCCAGATCGGAGAAAACGTTTCTACAGACTGTGGCGATCACAAGGCGTTTAAAGCTTGAATAAAACACTAATGTAGCGAGTAGTTTCTAACGCGTTGACTGCTTTTGACGCTGTAGTTATGTTGACTGCTTTTAAACGCTGTAGTTGTGTTGACTGCTTTTGACGCTGTAATGTTGATTGCTTATGTCACTAGTTAACTACGTCTCGCAGCTAGAGCAACATACAACCCTTCATTCTTCACGATTTAGATTGCGTCTCTTGCATTAGCGAGGCAGCGTCAGGAAGAAACGAACAATGTCCTCATTTGCAACACACATCCACACTCCCCTGACTGTGGGTGTGCGTATAATGCACACACACAAACCAGCGCCCACCATTCACACCAAAGCTTGACTGACTGCCTCGTGGTTCACCTTGACCGCGTCATATTCCCTGGTTCAGCCCATTGACAGCACGTCAGTCTCCATACACCACATCGATCGAATTCACTCAAACCCATGCATTACGGTCCCTCGCCCTCCTGAAGACTTATGCCCCCAAATTCCAAAGCCACCTCACTTCCATTCTTCCACCTCCTCTGTCTGCCTGCCCGTCCACATTGTTACCTCCGCTTCTGATTCATACATAAGTGGCAGTCGCTCGTCAATATATTCAGTGTACTTCAGCACACACTTGTCTGCTTTCAGTCATATTGCGCCTACTGCCACATACCTCTCTCCCTTACACTGTCATGCCGATTGTAATCTTCGTGCCTCACACAACACATCGCCCTGAGGGTATTTCAAACCGTCCTCTCATATATCCTGTATCGTTTAAGACACCGTTTGGAGACTCGCATCCAAGCGACACATCTCTGGACGTCCAGTATCTTCAGATATACTCATCTTTTGCCTTGAGAGTTGAGGATCACACACACACACACACACACACACACACACACACACACACACACACACACACACACACACACACACGTTAAACCATCCGGGACCTAGTTCTTCTCCCTGCGTATGACTCACAGCTCCCAGGTCCCATCCGCTGTGCCACACTCACTCTCGCCTACCCAAAGCCCACCACGTCTTCCCCTTTCAAATTTACGTTCAAGCCATCCTCTCTCTCTCTCTCTCTCTCTCTCTCTCTCTCTCTCTCTCTCTCTCTCTCTCTCTCTCTCTCTCTCTCGTTCCTATACCCCCCCTGCTGCACCTCATTACCGCTCTTTTGTTCACATTTACTGGCAACTTTCCCCATTCACATCCTCTCTCAAACTCTCGTCACCAGCGTCTCTCGAGTTCCTCCTCTCGAATTTGTCTCCAAAATGCAACACCTCCCCATTCCATTCCCCCCTTAGTAAACCTTAGACTCCTCCCTTGTAAGAACTGTAACATGTTTCGTGTTGGACAGACTTGTAAGGATCTTTCTGTTGGACTTAAGCAACATGATTATGGTATAAGAACGGGACAAGAATCAAATGCTTTGTTTATTCATGTTAAGAAATATGAACATTGTATTGACTGGAGTGATGCTAATTCAGTTATTACCTGTATCTCCTTGACCACGAGAAGTATCATTTAATATTCTATTATTAGATACACAAAGAATTGTAACATTAATATTAGGGAAGGTTTCTTCAACCCAGATGGCTTTGTCGTAGGCAAAATTTGTAAACAGCTCCCTTTCCTGTCCACATGATAAAAGTTTTATGACTGGTTTGATGCCAGATCCGAACACCACCATCCGGTAACCCTTGCTTGCCAATGGCGTCTTAGCTACGTCTCATCCTTGTATATCAACTGACTGTTGTACGTCTTCTATCTCATTCATGTATCTCCCATGACGATGTGATCATTACACGAAAGGGCACGTGGGAACTTAACGTGTTTCATTTTTCCTCGTGGTTTTATCCATATACTAGATCATGCACACTACTGTGACCTCTTGCTATATATATATATATATATATATGATTGAACCAGGGCATGTGAAGCGTCTGGGGTAAACCATGGAAAGTTTTGTGGGGACCTGGACGTGGAGAGGGAGCTGTGGTTTCGGTGCATTACACATGACAGCTAGAGACTGAGTGTGAACGAATGTGGCCTTTGTTGTCTTTTCCTAGCGCTACCTCGCGCGCGCGCGGGGGAGGGGGGGGTGATATTTCATGTGTGGCGGGTTGGCGACAGGAATGGATGAAGGCAGCAAGTGTGGAGTGTACATGTGTATATGTCTTTGTATATGTATGTATTTCTTGAAATATATAGGTACGTATATGTGCGTGTGTGTATGTATATACATGTGTATGTGGGTGGGTTGGGCCATTCTTTCGTCTGTTTCCTTGCGTTACCTCGTTAACGCGGGAGACAGCGTCTCAAGTATAATGAATGAATAGAATATATATATATATATATATATATATATATATATATATATATATATATATATATATATATATATATATATATATTGGAAAGGATCACAATTTTGCGCGTGATCAAGTATATTCCTATGAGTCCACGGGGAAAATGAAACATGATATCGTGTTTCACTATCCCCGTGGACTCGTATATAATATATATATATATATATATATATATATATATATATATATATATATATATATATATATATATTTTTTTTTTTTTTTTTTTATACTTTGTCGCTGTCTCCCGCGTTTGCGAGGTAGCGCAAGGAAACAGACGAAAGAAATGGCCCACCCCCCCCCCCCATACACATGTACATACACACGTCCACACACGCAAATATACATACCTACACAGCTTTCCATGGTTTACCCCAGACGCTTCACATGCCTTGATTCACTCCACTGACAGCACGTCAACCCCTGTATACCACATCGCTCCAATTCACTCTATTCCTTGCCCTCCTTTCACCCTCCTGCATGTTCAGGCCCCGATCACACAAAATCTTTTTCACTCCATCTTTCCACCTCCAATTTGGTCTCCCTCTTCTCCTCGTTCCCTCCACCTCCGACACATATATCCTCTTGGTCAATCTTTCCTCACTCATTCTCTCCATGTGCCCAAACCATTTCAAAACACCCTCTTCTGCTCTCTCAACCACGCTCTTTTTATTTCCACACATCTCTCTTACCCTTACGTTACTTACTCGATCAAACCACCTCACACCACACATTGTCCTCAAACATCTCATTTCCAGCACATCCATCCTCCTGCGCACAACTCTATCCATAGCCCACGCCTCGCAACCATACAACATTGTTGGAACCACTATTCCTTCAAACATACCCATTTTTGCTTTCCGAGATAATGTTCTCGACTTCCACACATTTTTCAAGGCTCCCAAAATTTTCGCCCCCCTCCCCCACCCTATGATCCACTTCCGCTTCCATGGTTCCATCCGCTGACAGATCCACTCCCAGATATCTAAAACACTTCACTTCCTCCAGTTTTTCTCCATTCAAACTCACCTCCCAATTGACTTGACCCTCAACCCTACTGTACCTAATAACCTTGCTCTTATTCACATTTACTCTTAACTTTCTTCTTCCACACACTTTACCAAACTCAGTCACCAGCTTCTGCAGTTTCTCACATGAATCAGCCACCAGCGCTGTATCATCAGCGAACAACAACTGACTCACTTCCCAAGCTCTCTCATCCCCAACAGACTTCATATATATATATATATATATATATATATATATATATATATATATATATATATATATATATATATATACACACTGACGACTCAGCTCGGCATTCATCCACTTTCTTCAATTCCTCCTCAATAAACTCATACTTGGACAGGATATTATCTCAGTGGGGTACACAAAATCTTGTTAAGTTTATTGCCTCCAAGACCCAATTTCTATCCCTCTCTCAATTGGAAACTCTTCACAACTCTCGTGTCTCCTTTGACGGTTCTGGGACTCGATGGACATACTTGGTATTGAAGTAACATCCACTCTTTCTTGGAAACCCCCACATCACGGGAATAGCTAAGTCTGCCTCGAAGCAGCTGAGTGTCCGGTTTAGATGTCGAAACTGCTTCTCTTCTGAGCATCTGCTTCGTTTATACAAGGGGGTTGATTCGTCTTTGCATGGAGTACTGCTTTCACAACATTTGGGGTGGTTGCGAGAGAGAGAGAGAGAGAGAGATGCGTGGTGATAAATAGATTGTGGCTGAGTGAGCTGGAGAGAGTCACAAGAAAAGTGAAACACAAAGATGATGAACGAATGTAAAAGTTATACCGCCATGATGTGTATGACATGTAGAGCTCATGACTTCATCTGTTGAGGGTCAGGCGGGAAGGTCCGATATGAAATGTGATCACCTGAGACGGACAGACAGGGTTGGGGTCACCAAGGTCATGTGTCAGGTGACGAAGGCCCTCAGTTGCTCACATCCAAATTCGATCTCAAGTGTAATGCACTGAAACCACAGCTCCCTTTTATCCACATCCAGACCCCACAGACCTCGCCGTGGTTCCCCCGGCTGTGTCATATGCCTTGGCTCAGTCCATTGACAGCGTGTGTCGCCCCACGTTTCACTTCACTCTATCCCCAAAAAGCTTTTCACTCTCCTGCATGTTCAGGCCCCGCCAGCACTCACGGAAAATATTTTTCACCCCACACTTCCATCTCCAATTTGGGTCTCCCCTTCCTCCTTGTTCCCTCCACCTATGACACCCATATATATCCTATTTATCAACCGTTCCTCACTCGTTCTCTCCATATGTCCAAACCATTTCAGCATCCCCCTCCTCAGCTCTCTCAACCACACAGTCTTTATCACCACACATCTGTCTCTTTCACCCTCTTATTACATGCGCGATCAAACCACCGTAAACTGTCCTTAAAACATTTCATTTCCCACACATGCAACCTCCTCTGCTCGCTGTCATCTCTCTCTCTCTCTCTCTCTCTCTCTCTCTCTCTCTCTCTCTCTCTCTCTCTCTCTGTATATATATATATATATATATATATATATATATATATATATATATATATATATATACACACACACACACTCACAGACACAGTTTTTCACATACTTGATCTCGCCGTTTCCTGTTGCGAGATGGCGGCAGGAAACAGACAAAGAAAGGCCACATCCGCCTACATACACATTACGTCCTACGCACATACACGTGGATAGACATACATACATTGCATACATACATAATGTTGTGATCACACTAGTCCGTGCTGATAGTGAGGGTGAGGGTGAAATGGCTGTTTGCTTCGGGGAGACACGATCCGCCTCATCAGATGGAAACAGTTTATGTAGCGTTTCAGTCCCAACACCCAGCACATAGATTCGTGCGTGGTGGTTAACAGGATGAACAAGCCTGAGCGCTGGTTAACAGGATGAACAAGCCTGAGCGCTGGTTAACAAGATGAACAAGCCCGAGCGCTGGTTAACAAGATGAACATGCCTGAGCGTTGGTTAACAGGATGAACAAGCATAGCGCTGGTTAACAGGATGAACAAGCATAGCGCTGGTTAACAAGATGAACAAGCCGGAGCGCTGGTTTGAAGACTTGTTGCACTGATGTGGTGGTTTGGCTCCGCGAAACACGGTCGTACAATGTGTATTGAAAAATACATGCGGCATATGTAGAATTTTCTGAACTGGCGAATTGCTACTTCATCTTCATATAAACACACACACACACACACACACAGTCACACACATATACATATACATACATACGTATGTGCATATTCATACTTGTTCGCCGTCATCCATTCTCGACGCCACACCGCCACACAGGAAGCAGGATAAATGCATAAACGAAAACAAAACGAAAAATAATACATATATAATCTTTTCGTCTTCCCCCGCCCCACCCCACCCCTCCCTTCCCCTCCCCGATCGCCGCAACCTGCGTCAGCGAGGGAGCGCCTAGGAAACAGACGAAGAAAGGCCACATCCGCTCACATCCATACACGATCTGCCATGTGTAATGCACTGAAACTACAGCTTCCCCACCCATCTCTCTCTCTCTCTCTCTCTCTCTCTCTCTCTCTCTCTGTTCATGCATGTATTTTTTCCCTTCGTAAGAATTTGTTCATACGTGCCACCTGCTGACAGTTTATGGACGACTCGTGGGAGCCACAATAGATGTCATCTCCATGAAGCTTGTGTGTGTGTGTGTGTGTGTGTGTGTGCATGGGGGAGATGATGGTGGTGTTGGTGGCGCGGTGTATCATTGTAGTTATGCTTGTAGGGGGAAGAGGAGAGGGCCGTCAATAAAGTTGTCAGGGCAAGAGGGAAGGAGGAGGGTGGTCTATAGTTTTAATAAAATTCCCAGAGGCAAGGGAGCTTTCTGAACCAATAAAGTTACAGCGGGGGAGGGGGCCGCTCTAGGAAAGTTGCTGCTGGGAGAGGAAGGTTATTTCAGTGGCCAAAGGGGGAAGGGAAGGGAAGTGAGAGAGAGAGAGAGAGAGAGAGAGAGAGAGAGAGAGAGAGAGAGAGAGAGAGAGAGAGAGAGAGAGGTGTGTCATGTCTGTGAAATTGCTTGGGAGGGAGAGAGAGAGAGAGGGGGGGGGGGTGTGCACGTCGAGAGAGAAGTGACAGACCAGAGGAACAACGGGCCTGGAACGCTTGCAATGCACCGGACCGGACTGGACCGTGGAACAGGGGCGGTGGAAGGGAAGGCGTAAGCAGTGGTAGCACTTTTGATGGAGTTGAGAACACAGGGGCAAGATGGGATTGGATAGGATGAAGAGGGGGAGGGGATATATTAAAGTGATGTTGCTTTGTGGAGGGGGAAGTATCGGTGGAATGGTCGAGAGAGAGAGAGAGAGAGAGAGAGAGAGAGAGAGAGAGAGAGAGAGAGAGAGAGAGAGAGGTTGCCATGGGAGGGGAAGTAGCCAGGAGCGGCAGCAGAGGCCAGAACTTTAATGGAATTGACAGGAAGTAGGTTTCGTTTCAGTGTAATTGTTCCCCGGGGGAGGAGAGATGTAATTTTTATGAAGCTGTTTGGGGAGGAGGAGGAGAAGGAGGAGGCTTCGTTGCAGGGGAAGTTGTGTGGGTGGGGTAGGGAGAGATGCAGGGTGGGGGGTGCAAGTGGTGTTAAGAGGGAGAGGTGGGTGTGGTTGCATGATCGTTGCAGTGGTTGATGGGCGGGGTAGACGGTTCATACACGGGAAGGAGGAGACCTGATGGCTCATCAACGAGGTTATCTCCCGTCATATTATTTATCTTTAGTAAGGCGGGATAGTACAGGAGAAGGCTCGCAGCCAGCCACCGCTCCCTCTGGTTCAATACCCAACGAGGAAGTTGTTGGGGAGGAGGGAGGGGGTGAAATAAGAACCCCCATGTAGTATGTAGGACGTATACTGTCAAGGAAAGACGGACAGGACAGTGTGAATCATGTCAGTGCTTTGGTTATAAGGGAGGAAAGAGGGTGTCATTTCAGTATGGGGATTGCGGGTGTTGTGAGAGGACAGCTGTCACTTGACGCTGTGTGTGTGTGTGTGTGTGTGTGTGTGTGTTGAGGCGAGGGATTTATTATTGCAGCGGCAGGACTTGGGGAAGGGGGTATTGGTTGTAGCAGCAGCAGCAACAGCAGCAGGATTGAAACGAAGAAAGACGAGAGATGTCAGTGGCTTGAGGAGGGGGAAATGTTGTGGGGGTGGACAACCACCAGGAGGGAGGAGGAGAGGTGTGTGTGTGTGTGTGTGTGTGTGTGTGTGTGTGTGTGTGTGTGTGAAGGGCAAGAGCGGCGGCTGGGGGGTGTGGCCTAAGCGTGTGGTCGGACCGGGAAATGTTCCCCTCTGGTCGGAAAGGGCAGTGAGGGGTGATTGTCTGCCATGCTGGCCGAGAGGCTGGAAGCTCTCCCCTCCGCCCTGGTCTGGGGACTACCTACTGCCTCCACCAGCACCGCCGCCACGAGCAACTCCTCCGAGGGCGACGCCGACCACGTCCAACATGACGTTAGCGACCGCACCGCCACCAGGAGCGGCCCCACACCTGACAACACCAGCTCTAGTTGCTGCACAACCGACAACCCTGGCAACGCGCATTTTACTGACACCACCGCACCTGCCAACACCGGCGATGAATACGCTTCCAACACGAGCGACGTTGACATCATCGTCGCGGAGTGCGGCACCACGAGCCTGGACAACAGTAACCCCACCACGCCTGTTTCCCTCCCCAACGGCCACGCGTCCCAACCGCCACCGCGCGATAACAGCCCCAAATTGCCTGCAACCACCATCAGTGATGCAGCTGTTGAGAGCGAGGGGATCATCTCATGCGCCCCAGTGAGCATCAGGGTCGTCATCCCCGACACACCTGTTGATAGCAACAGCAGAGTGTGTGTCGTGCCACAGGAGAAGAGCGGTAGTCGTATTTCTTGCGCCCTCGTCGTCTGTGTCAAGGTAAGGGGAGTAAATATTTGAGCACCGGCCGCACGGGGTGGATTGGGCGGTTGAACCCGTTGCCACTGACGAGGGTAAACAGTATGTGTGTAGTGTGGGTGGTGAGGAACACAGACGGCCACTGAACTTGTAGGTCGCACCTCGGAGGCTAGAGAACCGCGCGTGAACTCGTAGTTACTTTAGGAGGTAGACATCGTATAGGGAAGAGAACCTTTTCTGAATGGGAAGGTACTGTGTGGAAGGTGGAGAACCACTTGCGTGAACGTACTGAGCGCTGTAGAAGGTAGATAACCACCTGTGAACATGTAGGGGCTCTGTGAGGGAAAGAATCATTTCTGAACTTTAGGATATTGAGTGATGTATATACATTCCACTGAACGTGTGGTACCTTAGGAAGGTTGGGAGACGTGTGTGAACGTTTGATTGTTTAGTTACTGAAGAATACAGTAAAATACGGTAGAATGTTTGTATTGTGAAGGGAAGAGGAACGTTTGTAGACTGTTGGGCACCCGAGAGAGTGGAGCAACACTGCTAGACTTGTAGGTATTGAGAACTGTAGACATATCTACTTAGAACGATGAAGAAATATATATGTCTAGGGCTTGGAAAGGTATAGGAACAGATACGAATGTTTGGGTCTTCTGAATGTAAGGAAAACACCTGTGGACTTCTGGGTGCTGCTGAATACAAAGGAAACACCTGTGGACTTCTGGGTGCTGCTGAATACAAAGGAAACACCTGTGGACGTCTGGGTGCTGCTGAATACAAAGGAAACACCTGTGGACGTCTGGGTGCTGCTGAATACAAAGGAAACACCTGTGGACGTTTGGGTGCTGCTGAAAATATGAGGGAAACACCTGTGGACGTCTGGGTGCTGCTGAATACATGAGAGAAACACCTGTGGACGTCTGGGTGCTGCTGAATGTAAGAGATACACCTGTGTATTAGAGTGTGATAGCGAAGGTACGCACACACTTCTCAACTATGGAAACTTAAGAAAGTAGAGAAGATCCTATGGTCCATGACGAGTTTATGTTAGATCGAGGGACCAGTAATTGTGTCCTTCAAGTTTGATGTATATAGATAACCCCGGAAATTAAGGCAGGAGGCTCCCTTCCACCCAACAGAGTATGTGGAGACGGGATAGTAAAGGAGAAGGCTCCTTTCCCACCGCCACTCTAGAGACAGGATAGTAAAGCACAATGTTCCTTTCCACCCACTGCCATAGATCGTAGAGCAGAAGGCTCCTCTCCCGTCACCAATAAAGACAGTAAAGTAGAAGGCTCTCTCCACCCACTGGTATCTAGAGAACGGCACCAGAAGGCTTACCACCACTATAGATATTGTCTGTTACACCAGTGATGACCAGGCTTCCTCATCCTACTGTCTGTGTCTCTGTCGCAAATGATTGTCATCTCTCGCACGAACACCAGATGGTCTATACCTCCATAAATTGACTGGCGGAGGAACGCAGTGAACGTTTGGGCAGCATGAGGAAAGTGGAGGAAGACTTGTGAACGCATTGGCCCCGTGGAAGATAGGAAGAAAGTGAACGAGGGACATTTAGAAGGTAGGGGTCAGAATTATGGGAAGGTTGAGAAGAACGTGTTGTACGATGTGAGTTTTTAGACCCGTCTACGTCTCGGTGCTGAGAAAGACGCACTCGGAGATCTGGAGGAAGCGAGATCCGGAGACTGGAAGGCCTTGAAACGTGTATCCTTTTAGTCATTTGTTGCTCAGGAATTCTCAGGCACACGTGACTGGGGAAGTGTTATACACAGGGAGGATGTAGTGGGACGCTTGTGGTTCCTCCTGGCTAATGGCTTGGAGGTAAGAACTGGAGGGCCACACCCCGTGTGCCAGGCTCACATCCAGGTGTTTTGGTCATGTCGTCGCCTGTGTTGGAAATGCGTATCATTACGAACGTTTGTACAGGACACAGTTCACGTTTGTTGATCTTCTTTCGACAATGTAAAATTAACCTAGTTTGGGAAGCTCTTTTGTCATGGCGGGAGAATTGTCACGTGAACAGCGAGTCGTAGAGGCAAGGTAATAGATAGATGCCACATACTGCTTTAAAGTGTTGCTGGGGTTGGCAAGTCTTCGTCACCAGGAAGCAAATATCAAGTCAGCTGATGCGGTTCTCACCCTTTTCTGTCGCTGGAACAGACTGCACTGAGTAGCGTATTGTGTAGATTACTCAAAATGACAAGAGATGTTGAATATAGAAGTACCTAACTGACTAGAGATATTGAATATAGAAGTACGTACCTGACAGAGATGTTGAATATAGAAGTACGTACCTGACAGAGATGTTGAATATAGAAGTACGTACCAGACAGAGATGTTGAATATAGAAGTACGTAACTGACAGAGATGTTGAATATAGAAGTACGTAACTGACTAGAGATATTGAATATAGAAGTACGTACCTGACAGAGATGTTGAATATAGAAGTACGTACCTGACAGAGATGTTGAATATAGAAGTACGTAACTGACAGAGATGTTGAATATAGAAGTACGTAACTGACAGAGATGTTGAACGTAACTCAGTAGTTGGGTAGTATACTAGAGACTTTGTGCTTCATGGAGAATTGAACCTGTATGGCACTCATTAGCTACGTTCACTCTGGCTGAGAGGTCGTTTGACTGGATAAGGCAGTTTAAATCGAACTTTCTTAGTCATCGCTCACGACTGGCTGTGCTGAACTGAAGGGTGATCTTAAGGTAAGCCGAGTTAGTGGCCGTTTGATATCGACTTTTGACCCCTGCACATCCGAAAGGTGAGGTTTAAGGTCAGTCCATCCTACCCAAGGGCTGAAGAGTCACGCTCAAGGGTCGTACCGTCGTGCTCAAGGATTGCACCCGTCGTGCTCAAGGATCGTACCATTGTGCTCAAGGATCGTACCGTCGTGCTCAAAGATCGTACCGTTGTGCTCAAAGATCGTACCGTTGTGCTCAAGGATCGTACCCGTCGTGCTCATGGATCACACCGACCTGCTCAAGGGTTAGATAATCAAGAAAGAAACAGTCGAGGAAGATGGTGAGCAGTAATTGCAAGGGATGAACTATTGGGAAGTTATAGGTAGGTCATTAACGAACCGAAAGTTAGGGATTAGGTTTTGTCTGGGAGGCCGTTATGACGAGCGGTAGCCTCTCCAAACTCCTTCTCAGCAGAGGAGTACATGTGAGGGGACAGATAACAGGAGACCTCATGGTCCAGGACGGAGCTGCCTGTTGTCAAGGAGTGTGGTTGGAAGGGTGATGAAGAAGCAGAAGATGGGATCACAGTCTCTGGATACGTGACGCCGAAGGAAGACAAAATCGCATGTTTCAAGCCGAAGATAATCCTAGTGTTCGTTCCCTTGTTGTGTGGCAAGTAGAGGTGATGATAGGAATGGGTGTGGATGATGATGATGATTGGATGAGTGGAGCCAGTGACTGGGGCGCAGCCCTCTGCCAGCCAGGCTTCGCAGTAGTAGTAGTAGTAGTGGTGCCTGTGTCTGCGTGTTGCCGTTGGCAACTCGAGGGTCGGCCATTGTGATGTCCGAAATTTTTTCCCCCTATACCGCTAAGCTTTCCGGCGCTACCTTCTCGTGCTTTATCCCCCCCTCTCTCTCTCTCTCTCTCTCTCTCTCTCTCTCTCTCTCTCTCTCTCTCTCTCTCTCTGACTGACTCCTTTGCGTTCAATTGCACATAAAACTGTCATCTTTTACAAATAACAGCGCGTGAAAAATGCCCACGAGGAGGAGAGTTGGTTCTGCAACAGAACGGAGGAAACATTTTCCAAAAAAAAAAGAAAAAAAAGTATAGTTCCTTTTTCAAATCGCCAGTTGAAACACTAGAACAAAACCAGAGCACACCACCCACACCCAAGCCTTTCAGACTGTCCCGTGGTTTCCTCTGACCGCTTCCTCAGCCTTTGCGTCGCTTCATAAGAAGTTCAGGAAATGCCCGGGAGAAGTTTTCACAAAATGTACCAGATCAGCTGGGCTGTAGGGGGAGCCCAATTAGGGCCGCAGCTTCCAGCAACTGAGTCGAACCCCGGGATGTTGAGGGTAGGAGAACACCCCCCCCCCCCCAAAGACTGCATCAGGTAAAGGTAATTTAGAGATTGATGGATAGATATATATTTACAGCTTATGTAGATAAAAGTTTGGCGGGCTATACAGATGTAATCAAAATGACTTGTCACTACTCTTGCTGATAGGATGGGAAAAAAAATGTTTGCTACTCCATCACTCTTATTAATAAATGTTGGCAGTGTTGTAGATCGCTCGAGTTATAGACAAGGAGAGAGAGAGAGAGAGAGAGAGAGAGAGAGAGAGAGAGAGAGAGAGAGAGAGAGAGAGAGAGAGATTCGGGGAATTAAAACATTCATTATTTTAAAAGAGTTTCTCTGCTTGCTGATTCTGGGAACTTAATCCCTACTTTTATCGCTGAATTATTTGATAACTCGGAACTGTTTTCTCTTGACTGTTGTGTCCCTCTACTGAGGAAGGGGGGGGGGGGGGTTCGTGTCGTGATAATGGCTGGTTATTAGCGGCAACAGTTTAGTGTTTGGGCGGTTTCCCGCGCGGTCGCTATGCCTGTTTATGTTGCTAAAGGTTGGGACTTGTGGGTAAAGGTCGGGAGGAATAATTCACAAGGATGATCCTTGGTACACACACACACACACACACACACACACACACACACACACACACACACACTCCTGCTTACAGCCGTGGAGCCGCCGTGTTAGCAACCTGCAGTGATTACCGTCAGGCCGCCGAGGCCCACGACGGGAGCCAACTTTTGTCTCAACTGTACAACTTTTATCCCAGACGGCCCCTCTACCTGGCGCCCGGCCCGCACCTCCCATCTTCCCTCCCTGCCTAGTGCCTGCCCCCCTCACCACCCTTCTGCCTGGTACCTGCCCCCTCACCACCCTTCTGCCTGGTACCTGCCCCCTCACCACCCTTCTGCCTGGTACCTGCCCCCTCACCACCCTTCTGCCTGGTACCTGCCCCCTCACCACCCATCTGCCTGGTACCTGCCCCCTCACCACCCTTCTGCCTGGTGCCTGCCCCCTCACCACCCTTCTGCCTGGTACCTGCCCCCTCACCACCCTTCTGCCTGGTACCTGCCCCCTCACCACCCTTCTGCCTGGTGCCTGCCCCCTCACCACCCTTCTGCCTGGTACCTGCCCCTCACCACCCTTCTGCCTGGTACCTGCCCCTCACCACCCTTCTGCCTGGTACCCTCCGTATCATACCTGACGACCACCCTTCCGCAAATGATGCTATGGACTGCGCCTGCATAGAAAATGTAACGCGTCGTATTGGAGGGGACCTGAAGAGGGGGTTTTGATTTTCCTCTTGCAAAAGTGGACACATACATCAAGCCACTTCGTTAACACTATATATATATATATGTATATCATGTTCGCCATTTCCCTCGTTAGCGAGGTAGCTTTAAGAACAGAAGAGGACTGAGCCTTAGAGGGAATATCCTCACTTGACCCCCTTCTATCGCTTTTTTTTTTTTCTTTTTTAAAAAGTAAAAAACGGGAGGGGAGGATATCCAGCCCCCCGCTCCCTCCCCTTTTAAGTCTCCTGCGACACGCAGGGAATACGTGGGAAGTATTCTGTCTGCCCTATCCCCAGGGATATATATATATATATATATATATATATATATATATATATATATATATATATATATATATTTATATACTCCTCTTACATTGTGCTCTCCGGAACGCAGCTGGGGCAGTTATTTCATCATTTAACCTTGGAGAACCTTAGAGGAAGTGGCTCCCTACGTACGCTTACAAATACTTACCCAGTGGCATAACTGGAAAACTGGAACCTCATTCCCCCGTAACAAAAAATGACGTACTGGGCACCAAGACTATTTAGCAAATTTCCTGGAGCCCTCAAGAAACACCTGAGGCCGCACGTTGAACACGTACAAAAATGTACCTGACGAGCCAGGCTTTGTTGTTTTACGTGGGGCCTGCGGGCCGCGGCTTCCAACAGCTTGGTGGACCAGCGAATCCACCTGGGTAGACTGGACCCAGCCTGGCCGGAGCTGTGGGGGTGTAGAAGACTGCTAAACTCTCCAGTTATGACTTTGGAGTAAACAGGTGACATTTGTGCAAACAGATGATATTGGTGTAAACAGGTGTGTAAATATGTGTCAACTGATGCACAGACTTGAAGGTGCATAACTACGATTCCTGTCATAACGCAGCGAATTTATCTATGCAGATTACTTGCCATCGGCCGTAGTAGACAATATATATTAATGAACACAATTAATGTTGAAGCCGAGTAAATGTATTAATTTCGGAGTGGAACTTTACTGGCCCGAGGGGTCATTAATAGTGTGTGGCTGGAAATGTCAGGCGTATTGGACAAACTTTGCCTAAAGTTGTATCTTTGTTCCTGTTAGTGAGAGTTTTAGTGGAAAGGGGAATATTCGGCAAGTTATTGATGTCCCTTCCCTTGTCCCTTCCCCCGGGAGACTCTCATGGGTGTCCTGTCCCTTCCCTAGGGAGACTTCCCAGGTGTCCTGTCCACCAGATACCGTCAGGAGACAAGGGCCCTTGACAAGCAGTAGGTCTGTCGGATCGAGGAGCTACTCTGGCTGTCTCTTTGTAATTCATCGTCGCATTAATGTGACGTTCGTTGCCCACGTTACCATAACCATGTGATGACTATGTTTGATGCCTCTTGTCGCACACTCAAGGCCTTGCAAGGTACGAGAATGCACGGGAGAATTGCATCCAGACCCCTGGAACTGGAAACTATGAGTTAAAGGTTTGGGAACCTAGACGAGGATATATTTCTCCACAGAATATAGTAATTGAAAATGGAGTTAACTGCCTGCAATTTTTTTTTTTTTTTTTTTTTTTTACTATTATTTCCAGTGTAATTCGGTCAGATAATGAGGAGATTCTCCGGTCCTTCTACAGATAACCTTTTTTTACAGGCTAGATTATCTTCTGTTACAAGGTTACCCTACATATTGTGTGTGTTGCCTGAAGTCGCTACGCTTTTCCACAACCACATGGCTGGAGAGGAGACTGCCGTTGATAGACCTCCTTCCTCTTGACCAGCCGATGAGTGCCTCAGCCATTACGCTCCCACGTCCAGCAGAAGCTTGAAAAGTAAAGGCTGACGGAGCCCCCCCTCGCGTGAACAATAGGAACCATAAAATCCCATGTGTTAGTGATGGTGATTTCAGACTTGAAACTCCACCGTTCCCTGACGGATGAAGATCGTCTCCCTGCAAGGAAAACGCGTCTTCCGTTCATCCCCCCTCGACAAACGCATCATCACTACACACCCCTCGTCATCCCTGGTCTTTGACCTGACCCTTAAGAGATCAGGTCGAAAGCTCCGATTAGGTTGTTGATTTTTTTTTTCCGAGACGAAAAACAAACAAACAAACAGAAGAAACTGAGGGGGGAACATTGTCCCCTTCCGTAATAGTGAGTTATGAAAAGACTTCTTTTGATTTATTCACCATTTCCTGACCACCTGTGTGTCAGCTGTGTCTGCACGCCGGCCCCACGACCAACCATATGGCCCCCCCACGCTACTGACCCCTTGTGCACGACGCGTCCATGCGGTCACTGTGCAGAACACGACGACCCTTTGAGCCCGACAGTATGACTCCAAGACATTTTCCCATGGACCGCAAAGGCCAAGCCATCGTACCCAAGGGTCGTACCGTCGTACTCATGGGACGTACACGTACCCTGGTCGCACCGTGGCGTCGTGCTCAAGGGTCGCACCGTCGTGCTCATGGGTCGTGCCGTCGCCCTCAAGGGTCGCACCGTCGCACTCAAGGGTCGCACCGTCGCGCTCAAGAGTCGTGCCGTTGAGTGAAAAGAGGTTAAAGCGAAGTTCGTCTCTTAATTTTTTTTTTTTTTTTTGTTATCTTTAGAAGCAAGTGTTGTGACTATCCTTTAATCTCTCTCTCTCTCTCTCTCTCTCTCTCTCTCCCCAGTAGCAATGACGCTACGAAATATTGACCTAGAGCAGCAATTTTGTGGGGACGTCATGATGTGGCAGTAGCCGTCGGCGATGTTAAAAAAGATACAGTTGTAAACACTTCAAAGAGACGGACGGACGGACGCCACGCCAGTGCATCGTGAGGGAGTGACGCATCATTTCCTCCTGTCTTTCGGGACGGTATCAGCAGTTGAAATCCCGCCGTGAAACACTGACCTACACAGATGGACGATGTGAAAGTCGGTGGTGGTGTGGTTGGGTAGAGAAGTTTCAGATCGGGAACTTTAAATGAGACACTTGGTCCCGTAAGATACGTTTCTTGCTGGGGTTGTGGTAAACGTACCCAGTTGAGGGGTTGTTCGGTCATTTGACGGAGAGACTTGGTGTAAAGTTATCCAAAATGGTTATCGGTCAGGTTACCTCATATCTTACGTGCGTTGTTCATTTTGGGGTTGCCATCTGGGAGTAGTGCGTTCATGCTGGGGTTGCCATCTGGGAGTAGTGCGTTCATGCTGGGGTTGCCATCTGGGAGTAGTGTGTTCATGCTGGGGTTGCCATCTGGGAGTAGTGTGTTCATGCTGGGGTTGCCATCTGGGAGTAGTGTGTTCATGCTGGGGTTGCCATCTGGGAGTTGTGTGTTCATGCTGGGGTTGCCATCTGGGAGTAGTGTGTTCATGCTGGGGTTGCCATCTGGGAGTAGTGTGTTCATGCTGGGGTTGCCATCTGGGAGTAGTGTGTTCATGCTGGGGTTGCCACCGTTCATGCTGGGGGTTTCCGTCGGTCAGTTGTGTGTTCGCGCTAAGGGGTCGTCTATATTATTAAGGTGTAGGGTGATCTTCCAGGCGAGGGTGGTACTGGAAACCTTGTAATTCAGCTATGTCGGTTCTGGTATTAAGTTTCTTACCTTCCTCTGTGTGTGTGTGTGTGTGTGTGTGCGTGTGTGTGTGTGTGTGTGTTAATGGGCACAGCTGGTGGGTTTGGGTTATCAGGGACGGAATATCACGCTGAGTGTGGTAGCAAGAGTGCTACATACGCACCACGGGTCACGAACCCTGCCACTCTCCTGACCCTAATCCTTGCTCTCTCTCTCTCTCCCATCACCCCCTGCCCCACTGTTCCTCCCTTCCCCCTTCACACACACACGCGCGCGTGCGCGCACTTAACCATGATAAAACTAAAAGTGCTTCTTATTGCGTCTGGAGGTCACGGTCCCTGTTGTTTTAAAAGGAACGTGCAGGCCCAGTCCCCAGCAGGGCTGAGTAGCACCGCAACGCGAGGATTGACCGTTATCATACCACCTCCACCTTCATCCGCACAGCGGAGGTGTGGAACTCGCTTCTTACGTCTTTCCTCTTCCTGTTTCAAGTGTGAGGTTTACAGACGCGTAAGGTGTTGTGGTTGATTTCTTCATTCTCTGTCATACCCCGTTTCTTTCCCATCAAGATGGTCATGCTTTGGGGCACTTTTTACCCTTGGCATATAGGTCACTATGAAGCAAAGTGTGATAATTTGACACTTTCTTTATTTGACAAACGATTTTCTTTTAAACCTTCGTCCACTCTTGGCAATTCACAGTGGCCTCGCCCCGTTTCATCTTCTGGTGAGGGGAGGAGTCTATTCTTGAGACGTATCTGTGGCTTCTTCGTTACCTCTGATTGGTTACGGTATCAGGAGCCTTCAGGAGCCTTCGGGGAAGTCCTCGAACACGCGACGACCCATCCGTTCGTCTCTCTCGTCCATATTGTAGAAGCCAAGGAGATTTCATAAGACGACCCGTGTTGTCTCATGGTGTGGCTTCGTCTCCTTTCCAAGTAGCTATCATCTTGTCTGAATCATCCATCAGAAATACTATATACTCGTAGTACTAGTGGAAAAGCTAGGGCTCTGGCTGAGTGTTTGTTTACATGTGTGCCACATCTTCCTTCCATTCAGGCTGTGGTGGTCACGTCGGACGCGATTCCCAGGTACTTGATCGACCAAGCACCCGTCTGAGGAGCACAGATAGACGACCACACTCCCCTCCCTCCCAAGTTACTAGAGTTAGTGAGGTATTGAGCCCCGGGATATCGAGTGGACTAGTTAGCAGATGCTTGGCAAATAAATTAAGGGGAGACTCCATCCAGGAACCACGAGCCTCGTGTGTGGCTCAGGTTGCTTGAGGAGCCCAAGATTATGTCATCCCTATATGGATTTCTGTCTTCCCAAACATCCTGACCATCCCACCTTGGGTAGAAACACTCTTATTAAACTCGTCATAGTTCCTCATCATCATCATCATTAGTTCTTCCCTCCCAGTCCCTTAGCTGCTCAAGAACCAACGATTTGCAGTTCAACAGAAGGAGTTGAATTGCTTTTCGCCGTGTCTACTGTACTCTATCCTAAGGTTATCTCATCTCCTTCTCCTTTATCTTGCAGTACTCGGCTCTTGCTCTCTCTCATGTCTTTCACTTTCTGGCCGGCTGTAGCGTCTTGTATTTCCTCTTCCGTCGTACACTTCTTGAGCTCTTTCGCGTTTTGTCTTACTTCATCTTACCCTGATTCATCTTCACTGAACCCTGCCCTTACTTATCGAGTTATTTTTTCCTGCTCTTGTGTTGTGCAGTAGGAGAGGCCGAAGCTCGCTGCCACGTAGAACCACGACTGATGATAATGATTGCTCAGATGTGCCTGTTGGGATGGCCCCATGTGCGTGACGTGAACGTGTAGATGTGGACATTATGATATATACAAGAGGCGGCTTGCGTATGTCACGCGACAATGTAGTTATGGTGGGGAATGTTACGGGGTAGGCAAGACGGCGGCCACTCCATGCTTGTCGCTCGTGGAGGGAAATGATAACACGGCCATCGTTCGTCTCTCTCTCTCTCTCTCTCTCTCTCTCTCTCTCTCTCTCTCTCTCTCTCTCTCTCTCGGTGGAGACCACTGTCTTCTGTCCCACTCATAACCAGTTTCCCCCAAGTGTTATGGTCCGCCTCGGGCTTTCCCCTGTGTTTCCCCACCCTCGCTACGCGGTCCTCCTTCCATCCCCGTACACTCGGGGTCGCCTTCTCCACCTGTCTTGTGTTGTAGGTTATCATCAACACTCGGAGCACGACGGGTGTGATCACCTAGACTTTCGACCTGACCCTTGAGGGTTCAAGTTCAAGGCCAGGCTATCGTATCCTAAGGGTTGTTGTACGTAACCCTTGTGTTCGAGGGTCTTACCGTCGTGCTGAAGGGTCGTACCGTCGTGTTCGAGGGTCGCACCGTCGTATTCGAGGGTCGTACCGTCGTGTTCGAGGGTCGCACCGTCGTATTCGACGGTCGCACCTTCGTGCTGAAGGGTCGCACCGTCGTGTTCGAGGGTCGCACCGTCGTATTCGACGGTCGCACCGTCGTATTCGACGGTCGCACCGTCGTGTTCGAGAGTCGCACCGTCGTGTTCGAGGGAATAGATTGGTAAGAGTAGGGAGGGGAACTTGGCCGGTATTATGTGCAACGTTGGCTGTCGGGACACTGGGCCGCTTTTAAAAGGTAGCGTTATGCATATTCAGTTCCAGTGTTGTAGTATTATTGGCCCGTTTGGCGTTTATGTTTCATATATGTAGATGGACATGGTAAACCCATACGATCATGGAATTATATCATGGTTCATACCGTGCTTCCTGGCCATTCTGTGCGTACGGGGAGGTGGGGGAAAGGGCGAGCTCCAGTTATATCTACTGCATTACGTGTGTACGCTATTGACACTAGTTCTCGTGATGAGGGACCTTGCCGCGGGTCTTCGTGTATTGGATTTTGTGTCACGTGGCTTCAGTGTCACTCCATGGACGAAACCACACACAGTTCTGAAGCGAGCCATCACATGTTGCGCTGAGTTTGGTTGGTATTTCGATCAGATTATGACGAATGAGTGTATCTTTCTTCAGCTCGTGTATAGTACAAGAAATTGGCTTGAGATTTGGTGGGTAATGTGCCTTTGAGAAGTTCGACTCTTTTGTAAGACACGGCAGGACGACCCCATGGGTAAGACGACGTGGTCTGTAAGGGGTCAGGTCAGAAGCCAGGCTGCCATGCACAGAAGTGTCGTACCGACGCGTCGTGCCCAGGGAATAGAAACAGTTGTATGTTATTATTGTGGCATCGTGTCCCCTTAAGGTAGCTAAGGCCCCAGCTAACGGCAGACCACCAGATCACCATATTGTTAAAGTCGTTGCGTAATTTAGTTATTATCAGGACCCAGTCAGGAAGCGTAGATCATCAGCTTTACCCTCAATTTTCTCATGATTTTGCAACTGTTACCTATAGGAAGTTCATGGATGGATGTTCACGTTATGTAATACGAAAGTCGAAGGATCCAGTAAAAATGCTGTGGGAGGTTGGTGGAGAACGGCGGCCGTAGAGTTTGTAGGAAGATCTGATGTCGTTGACCTTGAGCACGGAAGGCGTGACCCTTACATAGGTTTGATGGTGTGGCCTTTGACCTGGCCCACCAAGGACCAGGTCAGAGGGTATGTCAGACACCACGTTGTGGCCTTACACCATCTGGTAACATCTCGCATGACCTGAGATTACGGAGGAGGGGTGGGGGAGGAGGAGGAGGAGGGGCTTGATGATGTAAGTGAAAGTGAGGTAATGTCGGGGATTTACCACTGCTGGAGGTCTTGTCAGGGCTGCTCCTGCTGAAGCTGCCATCATTCCCGGCACTTGCTACAGTCCTTCTCAAGTCTTGGCACCACCGTTCGAGGGTTCCTGTCAGGCTTGGCGCTGCCGAGGATCACATCCGGCCCCATGACTGCTGCTGGGTTGGTCAGAGTATAAAGCCCGGCAGCAGAACGCAGGATCACGCCAGGTTTAACGCGGCCACCTGAAAACCACGCGAGAGAGAGAGAGAGAGAGAGAGAGAGAGAGAGAGAGAGAGAGAGAGAGAGAGAGAGAGAGAGAGAGAGAACCCGAGGCGTTGCCCTAAGGTTTCTACTTGTACTGGTCGCGTAAGAACAGATGTAGCAGGAGGCCACGGTGACCTTGACCTCCCCTCCCCTCTCTCTCCGGAGGACCTTTCATTCCCCCTCCCTGAGGTCACACGAGCCCTGTTGCATTACATTAGGACGTGTCGTGGGTGTCATTGTCTGACGTCTTGGCGGGTGGACACAGTGGCCTGGAGAGTGTGAGGCTTGGCTTTTGTGTGGCGTCGTCGGGAAGGGGGGGGGGGGTCTGGTGCTGCATGAGGGCTTGTAAGGCTTCGTATGGCTTTGGGGGGGGGGGGGGAGAAGAGTCGCCGTCAGGAGCCGCCTCATTCATGGCACTCGGACGTCGTCCTGGTATTGGCACTATGTCTGCGCGTCGCTAATTGGCCCTAGAAGTACTTGGCAGCTCGTGGCCACGGCTTCAAGTCCCCGTGAATCATTTGACGGATGTGTCCTTTACAGTTGATGGGCTAGGTTGCTAGTAATTATGTACAGGGTTGTTCTTACGGCTCGTAGTTGTAGTTGTGATGGCATTAGTAGAAGTTATAGTAGTAGTAGCAATAGTAGTAGTAGTAACAGTTGTAGTTGTAGTAGAGGAAGAAGAATAATGGTGCTGCTGCAGTCGCACACAGCCGGTAATACAGTGACAAGGAGGCCATAGTGGGAAAAAGTGTGGACTTGAGAATTGGGCAAGATGGTTTGGAGAGAGAGAGAGAGAGAGAGAGAGAGAGAGAGAGAGAGAGAGAGAGAGAGAGAGAGAGAGAGAGAGAGTATGATTATGGTGGTGATTGAAATCCACCTTCATGTTAGTGCTTCACAAGTATCCGATGGCAACATTCTCGAGTGGAATCTTCCTCCCTTAGTGAAGAACAACCCCAAGGTCGCCGGCACTCCCATGTCGGAGGTTTGGTTACCTGTGTTCCGGCACGAGGAGGCGAATGGGGGGGAAAAGGCGTAGACAATAGAGGACCGAACAGGACTGCGACTCGTGGGGGTTTATCAGCCGGAGGACATTACAAACTGTCACGACCTCTTAATCTATTTAAATGGAGAGAGGATGGTATAGCGGAAGCCTCCTCGCCACCACTCAGCAGTAAATGGCGAGAGGATAGTAAATCAGAGAGGGCTCTTACCCGTAACCCACCACTCCCTCTCGCACCAGTCAACACATCCATCCACTTCCCACGTCTATGTGGCAGCAGCGAGCACACGGGAAAGAGAGGGGTTACATTATGTGTGTGTTGTGAGGTCACTATATGTTGATAAACCCTGGCATCATACCTTTAACTCGTCCTGTGTTTATGAAGTTTCATACATTCTCCTTCACAGTATTCAGGTTAAAGGATGTTATTTCGGAATAAATAAATAAATAGATAAATAAATATATATATATATATGTGTGTGTGTGTGTGTGTGTGTGTGTGTTGGAAACTTCACTTGGGAACTTTTCGTGTTTCATTTTCCCACGTGGTCTCATAGGAATATATATATATATATATATATATATATATATATATATATATATATATATATATATATATATATATATATCGTTTCGAGGAAATATGCAAATGGAACATTCATGTATTTGATAATGATAAAAATTATAATAATGATAAAAGAAACGCTCAACAGCAAAGCAAATCAGCTTTATACACTCGTATAACTTTTGGTGGTTCATAAAACGCTCATGGAAAGAGAAAACATAAATTGTGATAAGAATTGAAGACAAAATACAACCCAAGATTCAAATATATTTGGACTTGGCAGTTTCAACACTTGTGATGTCTCAGCTTTTAAGTGTAATTCAGTTCAAATTCTTTTATTGACACAGGCTTACACGAAGAGAAAAGTTCGAAGCCCGCGACAAAAGGTGTGTGTATTGAAGAGACGAACAATATACATCGCAGACCGTGGGTCTACCATACAGCCAGACTGTACACTGATATGCTATATGTGCGCTGATATGCTGTACATGATGGTATGACGGAGGGTTAGATGAAGATTTGTGAAATATTCTGGTGACAACATGTCTGACAGGATGAAGATAGGTAGCTAATCCTACCTATCAAGTGACCCTCAAGGATTCGACCTAACTAGTAACATGTGCAGTTGACAATACTGGGCGAGGAGACATCCTAGGCTAACTGGGAAACATGGACAAACTATCGTGCACTGGAGAGTATGAATAAGTATGGTAATTTTGCACCTTTTTTTTGCAACATTCTGCAGCTGGTATTGATCACTGTACCACTCTTTTAAAAGCAAATAGTTGAAGTAATTCATATTGTCAAGGAAATGAAAATCTGGTGGTAATGTGTTGGGATATATATATATATATATATATATATATATATATATATATATATATATATATATATATATATATATATATATATATAATGAAGTGGCTTTATGCAAATGCGGTCAGTAAATCTTTTTTCTTTGAATTAAAGAGGTATTTATTATTTCTAACATACCACGACCTGGATATAACAACAGACCACTAGAAGATCAAGACTCACCTAATGGTATCAGTAAATGGATGGATTAAAGTTTAATATACCCGGACTTGTCTTTGAACTTTGTGCTGTGAGGAGCAAATGTACTTTTGAAGAATATGGCTCATTTCGCATCGTTCAGCAGACCATAACTTAAAGTAGAGAGGAGTTATGGAAACGTGAAACCTGCTTGTATACGCGACGGCAGTTGCGAAGAGACCATCTATCGTGTGCCCCAGTAGACGATGCTCATTGGTTCCGGCGGGAACAGATCGTCCCAGAGTACGCATGCTCGTTGGATAGATACTAACCCAGCGTCAAATTGGTTGTGACCATGTACCTTATTTAATACATCCACTGGATCACAGTGGTAGGTTTACGTGTATGTTCCGGTGTGTCCAGTATCCACAGATCCACATGTCTGTGCCCCTGACAAGTGAAACATGTATGATTGTTAATACAAACCCTAATGTATGGGTTCGAGTCATGCTCGCTGAAAGGAAACGTGTACCTGCTGAAGAGATAAGATATATGAGATAAGATCATTGGGCATAGTAACAGGGAAAGGAGAGAGAGGAAAACATGAGAAGTAAAAGAAGGAAGTAAACAACAAGGGAAGGGCAAAATAGAGATTGGGAAATGGAGAGATGGTACAGAGATGTCACCCACTACAGCTGGAAGAACATAGACAGGAGGCGATACTGATAGACAGGGATATTTGGGGAAGACGGTGCCTCCACTGACAGCTTTATTTAGACCACCGGGGTACAGAAGCAACGAGTGTAGTACGCCCAGGGTCCGCGGTACGATTGCAGGTAAAACCAGGCGAGTAGTTAAACTCAACAGATTTCGACACTAGAGAGCGGGCCTGATTGGGGCTGTATCTAGGGAGGCCTTTTAGCCAGTGAAACGCGAGGGGCGAGGGATCACGCTCAGGTGCGAGTTATCATCTGTGGTATCAGTAGTAAACACTCTCGAGTATGTTTGTGCGTAGAGGCATCAAGAGGGACAGGACGCCATGGGCAATAACTCGATAGTTTTCTTTTTTTCTCTTTGCGTGAGCTGAGGGAAGCAAGGACATGCTGCTGGATCAGTTTTCCCCCCATGATGATAATAATTTCCCGTAATGACGGCTTATTTCTCTCCTGGTTGAAGGTAACTTGGATATATTACATGCCAGACTGTTAGTTTAGCTTTTTTTTTAATAAAAAATGAAAAACAGTGAAGTGTATAGTTACGGTATTACTCTGTGATACAGAAATACAGGTTGATCAACGCTCTCTGGTTGGTTAAGACGTAGTGAAATCAACATCTGACGCAAGCGCGCGATGTAATATAAACAAAACGTTAAGATTTGATCATGGATTTCATAAGTTTATTCCCTCCATTGCAGTAACACAAGTTGCCACTGGATGTGCAGTTATATGTAGATAGCATCATACGAGCTTTGGAAATCGTCGAGCAAAGTTAAGTCGTGATGAGAGGCGAATTTTCGATGGTGTATGACGTATCTGTTCTCCGGGCATTTCCAGTTTGTTGATCTAGCGGTACACTGTGTTGAATACGTCATACCTTGCGTAACGGTACCGTATGGTCGATATTTTGATCCCAATCCTTTGGAACTGACAGTTGCATGCAAGTGGTAACGAGAGGTGAGAGGATAGGAAAACGAAAATAAAAATCTTGTGGTGATCAGCTCTTTAGAAAACGGGATTTCGGGGGAGAACTCAGCGAGGAAAATTGTCTTTGTTCTCTCCCACATTCGGGATGGCGCATTCGACTATGCAGGTTTCAAGAGAAAGAAGATTCAAGTACAAGTCCGATAATTGATATATGTAATATTGTGGGTTTTTAGTTTTTTGTATTTTGATTCGTGGAACTGCGTGATGGATATTAATCGAAAAAAATTAGGTTTTGTGTGTTTTTAGGGCGAGTGAATTTGTGATGGAATGAGCCGGGGAGGGTGGTGGTTGGGGTTGGGGGGGGAGGGGTTGAGGAAGCTGGCGGCCAAAGACCCACATGTTGGGGAACTAACAGAGGTTCACTCACACCCGTCCTCTAACGTCTGCTGCGCACGCCCCCCTTTCATTGTGGCTGACGTCACTGCGCGGGAAGTTTGATCCGCGGAGCGTTATTGCGTCGATAAGAGTAATCGAATGTGATTATAGTTGCCTAATAGATTAAGAAAAAAAAAGGGAATTAGGATAAGTTTATTGAATGAATCGGCGAGGGAAATAGCGGCATCGGTACTGACCTTGGATACGCAAGTGTGTTTACCTGTTAGGCTCGTGTGTGTGTGTGTGTGTGTGTGTGTGTGTGAGGTGCGAGAGGGGCCAACAGCTGATCGCACGGTTGGGGGGAGGAGTGGGGATGGTGGGGATAGCACGAGGAGGTGGCCTTCCCCACCCACCGTGCTGACGGAAGTGCTGCGCGCACTCTTGGAGTGTAATGAGTTTGATGTCGAGAACACAGCGAACACCTCCCTCGCCGAGTGCAGCCTACCTCCGTCCAGGACGATGTACGCGACGGTGATGGACGACGGATGGATCAGCGGGCGAAATGGGGGGAAGGAGTGGATGACGAAAACAGTCTCCCCAGGACGTGTTTTGGCGCCATTTGTAGTGTGGTGCCGAGTGCCAAGTGAGCAGTGGATTTGTTGTCTCTCTCTCTCTCTCTCTCTCTACCTTGTTTCCTGCGGCATATTGCACGTGCTGGGTATCCGCTGAAAACGCACGTGATCGCCACGTACTTGCCTCGGTGTAGTAGTGAACTAAGACGCAGTTTACTGAATATTGATTTTGCGTCGTAGAAAGTGTCAGCCGAGTGGATATTCGTCGAAGTTGGTTGGATGCGGCGACCGAGGCCACGGCGGGTGGATATATTGCGTGCTACACACGTCCGTGTCAGCATGTGGGATCACTTCCGTACCCGGATGTATGGGTGAACACGTCACGGCTGAGATACAGATATGAAGTTCGCTGCTCCTGCAGTTTGCTGTGCAAGTGCATTGTGTTGTGTGAAGGTTAGCATTGATTGTATTGCCAAGCAATGTTGATGGTGCCACAGTGTGTCTGAGGTGTCTTAGGCCAAGAATTTTGGGGGGTTTATCGCTTGGCTGATATTATTATCTTAAATATTCTCGTAAAGGCGAAAATGCAGTGATGGGCAGGGATAGTGATGAAAGGGAAATTGTAGTAGCACCAGAGTGTACAGATGTGTGGTGTAGGTGACACTGGCGGGTCTGTGGCACCAATTGTGCTCTACCGCTTCCGTTACGGTTCACACGCACCACTAGTACCCATCCTGCCATCGCCATTGTCACCGTTACTACTCGCTGTCACACTTACGTCATCAGTAGTTGATTGCAATAACCAAACACAGGAGTCAGTACAGCATCACTTAGCGACCAGGGAAAGGAAGGCGCATGTAAATAGGGACGCGGAGATAAAGGCATGATATCAGTTACTTGTGATAGTTATTGGCTGGATGTGTTTCTAGAGAAAGATAGTCTTTTATATGGTGGAAGTGTGATATGACCAGGGTTTAATTATGTATCCTGTTCTTAATGGGTTAACCACCACGAAGGTTATCACTTCATTTGTTCACGCTGTTCACCAGCCGAACAAATATGTCTTCAGGTTCTTTCTAAAATGTTCTCGCAGTTTCTCATTATGACATCTGGTCTTGGAGTCCCATTTGATCTTGTGGAACCGGTGTCCCAGAAGTACAACTTTATTTCTTACAGGAATTTAAAGGTGAGTTTCATGTCTTCTTTAAAATCCCTCTTCTGCCTCCGTGGGCAGATCGGGGAGTTTCCTTTATTCGCCCTTTGAATTCCGGGAACTTCGTTTTTCGTTTTTTGTTTTTATGGAGACCAGATGGTAAATGTGTGCCATACATATATTTTTTTCCCTCGCTCTGCCGGGCTGTTTCAGTTCCACTTCGTTACGTTCTTCGATTGTGTCACCTGCAGGAGCAAGACTGTCCCTGGCGTTCTTTGATTGTGTCACCTGCAGGAGCAAGACTGTCCCTGACGTTCTTTGATTGCATCACCTGCAGGAGCAAGACTGTCCCTGACGTTCTTTGATTGTATCACCTGCAGGAGCAAGACTGTCCCTGACGTTCTTTGATTGTGTCACCTGCAGGAGCAAGACTGTCCCTGACGTTCTTTGATTGTGTCACCTGCAGGAGCAAGACTGTCCATGACGTTCTTTGATTGTGTCACCTGCAGGAGCAAGACTGTCCCTGACGTTCTTTGATTGTGTCACCTGCTGGAGCAAGACTGTCCCTGACGTTCTTTGATTGTGTCACCTGCAGGAGCAAGACTGTCCCTGACGTTCTTTGATTGTGTCACCTGCAGGAGCAAGACTGTCCCTGGCGTTCTTTGATTGTGTCACCTGCAGGAGCAAGACTGTCCCTGACGTTCTTCGTTTGTGTCACCTGCAGGAGCAAGACTGTCCCTGACGTTCTTCGTTTGTGTCACTTGCAGGAGCAAGACTGACCTAAACTTCTACCTGTTTACAGGACAATGCAGTGTACTCCCCAGGCATTGCCATCACAAACCCCCCACGGTGGCACTTGGGAGAGTCGGCTTCTGTTCTGAGCGACCACGGTCATCATACCCGCATACTACGCAGTGGACCTCTGTAATACCTTTAACTCTCTGTTTTGCTGTGGCTACATACAGTGACCTTCATAAGGAACTCCAGATCACCCTCGTATATCTTACGTCTCGTCCAGCGCCAACCCATTCTTTCGTCTGTATTCCCTCAGGAAAAGGAAAATGATACATATGAATGCAGCCAGAGAAAGACTCGGTAGATTTAAGTGCAAGAGTGGCTGTTGCTTCCTGCATAATGCTTTCTGTGTGTGTGCGGGGACACAACAGAGGGCCATTACTGCGGGTGTTGAGGCATGCCTCTCGTTTCCCTCATGACTGTCGCTCCTCATTCATGCTTTGATTGCAGCTTCTGAAGCCTTCCCGAGCCGAGCCGGGAGTACAGAGCGTGTGACTGTTGTCTTTGTAATCTCTCTCAAGGAACAGGTGCACATCTACAGTTCGCGAGGTCGCGTTCTCCTTGATACGGTTTGCTGATCATCCTGCTGTCCCATTCAGACATCTTTGTGTTCTGAATTCGAGGAACGCACGCAATGAACGAATCCACATTTCCTATCCTCGTATTCCCCAAATCCTGTCACTTTCTCCCGCGGTTAGCGCCTTTGCTCTGCCGTAACCTGTGCCTCTCCTTCTGCCGTAGAGACGAATCGGCCATTTCTGCTCTTCCAGTAAGCCTTTTTTTTTTTTTTTTTTTTTTTTTTATCACGGCACGATCCCTTCTGTGCTCTTTATACCGTAGGGGTGGGGGGGCTAAGAGCGCTCCAGTCTGACAAACGAGATAGTATCTCATATAGACGAGATAGTGTATCTCATACAGACGAGATAATCGCACATAGACGAGACAGTATCTGTCATACAGAGGAGATGGTGTCCGTCCTCGTGTCCTGAAGTAGAGTGCCTGCGGGCTTCCTCGAGTGCTCTCTCTCTCTCTCTCTCTCTCTCTCTCTCTCTCTCTCTCTCTCTCTCTCTCTCTCTCTCTCTCTCTCTCTCTCCCGACCATTGTTGCCATTTAGTGTTACTTGGAACACCAGTTAAGCGCAGTGTCTCTCGCGTTACCTCGATTGTTTCCCAGGTCGTTTTAGACTTGAATCTCTCTCTCTCTCTCTCTCTCTCTCTCTCTCTCTCTCTCTCTCTCTCTCTCTCTCTCTCTCTCTCTCTCACTGAGGTGGACGCAGCAGTCTCTCGTATGATGTATTGCGTCACATAACTCTTAGTGCTTACTAGTTTATCAGATTTTCTTTCGCTCGAGTGGGGTTATTTTTTTTTTGTTTGTTTTTTTTACAGATTTTTTCCCTCTGCTGTTACCCTTTCGACCCAACCACCCAACCAGTTTATTCTTCTCCTTCAGAAAACATTTCACTTCTCTCCCGTGAGCATCTTAGATCTTAAAGTCATATACTTCAGATCGTAAGAGATTTAGGGGAGGAGTGGTTTGCTGTCCAGGTGTTAATTGTATTTCTTTTCTGGAGCAGCTGCGCTTTGGCTTGGGGGTTGGGGTTGCGGGAGGGAGGCTCAGGTGTGAAGTGGGCGTGTTTTCTAAGCTCTTGCTCGGAGGTTTATCTGTTACTGGTTTGGAGAACGCGTCACACACATTTTGGGGCCACGGTGGTGGGGGAGGAGGAGGAACAGGGAAGGGAAGGAGTCCGGGGGAGGGGGGTATTATTCCACCCTCCTTCCCCCTAACATAGAGTTCGGTCAAAAGCAGTTCGCCTCAGCAGCTTCGCCACTTGTCACATGTCAACCTGAATACATTCTCTCCCCCCCCCCCCCGCCCCTCCCTCCCTCCCTCACCGTTCACGATGTTGTTCTCTCTCTCTCTCTCTCTCTCTCTCTCTCTCTCTCTCTCTCTCTCTCTCTCTCTCTCTCTCTCTCTCTCTCTCTCTAGCACAGTTTGGCTTCTTGCGTGTCTGCCTCACAGCCTCTGCCACAACACTTGACAGGTCGTGTGTGTGTGTGTGTGTGTGTGTCCCACATATTGTGTGTTGACGTGATGGCTGGAGCATATAGCAAGTCGAGGTCATCTCCGTCAGACCTAACGACGGATCTCTGACCCCATTATTTGTGATTTTCTCTCCTCTTTTTTTTTTTCATCTTTATTTCGTTTAAGGGACAAGTCTACCGTCACGTGATAAATTAAGGACTGCGAGATTCCTGTACGAGTACCCGCGATTTTTTTTTTCTTTTTTTAAATCAGAAAACTAGCGATTGTTATAAGAAAAATACATATATGTCGAGTTTGTATACGACAGTGTCCTGCCGTGTCAATGACCACGTCGTCAGGGAAGATGCAAGAATAGGTAATAGACGTAGAACACAGTCAGTTGATATTCAAGGAGGAGTAGCTATCCCTGGGGATAGGGGAGAAAGAATACTTCCCACGTATTCCTGCGTGTCGTAGAAGGCGACTAAAAGGGAAGAGAGCGGGGGGCTGGAAATCCTCCCCTCTCTTTTTTTTTTTTTTTTCCAAAAGAAGGAACAGACAAGGGGGCCAGGTGAGGATATTCCCTCAAAGGTCCAGTCCTCTGTTCTTAACGCTACTTAGCTAATGCGGGAAATGGCGAATAGTATGAAAGATATATATATATATATATATATATATATATATATATATATATATATATATATATATATATATATATATATATAAGGTTTGCGTTCCCTTCCCCACTGGTTGCAAGTTGCTGAGTTGCGTTTCTTTTCAAATAAGTCTCACTGTTCACGGGGTTATGGTCAGGTTTGATGTGGTGGGCTGTGCGGGTGTCTCAACAAAAACATGGCCGGAATACAGTTGTGGGAAATTCAGGGCAAATGTTTTCGTCAGGATATTTCTACTTTGCTTGTTTACTGCCATTGTGGCAGTTAATTGGATTACGCTTGGGAAATGACTGATTGTTAAAAGTATAGTATTAGATATGGTACCGGGACACAGTAGTTCCAACTTGTGCTGTCTCTCTACTTACAGAGCTTCCTCACTTTTCAGAATGTGATCAACTGTACTGGGAGGTCAGGGGCATATGCCCGAGATGTCGTTGCTCTAATCCCCCAGTATATATATATATATATATATATATATATATATATATATATATATATATATATATATATATATATATATATATATTATCCCTGGGGATAGGGGAGAAAAAATACTTCCCACGTATTCCCTGCGTGTCGTAGAAGGCGACTAAAAGGGGAGGGAGCGGGGGGCTGGAAATCCTCCCCTCTCGTTTTTTTTTTTTAACTTTCCAAAAGAAGGAACAGAGAAGGGGGCCAGGTGAGGATATTCCCTCAAAGGCCCAGTCCTCTGTTCTTAATGCTACCTCGCTAACACGGGAAATGGCGAATAGTTTGAAAGAAAGAATATATATATATATATATATATATATATATATATATATATATATATATATATATACACACTAATCCACCTTCATTATTTGTGTCCACCAAACAAGCGTTCTCACAAGAATTCGAAAACTAGGGTTCAGCTTATCCCCTTCAGGATTATGTATAGTTATGGGTGGGTGGAGGTGGTGGTGTTGAGTGGTGAGGGGTATTGATGGCTGGCTGGAAATAGCTGTGAATATTGATAGATGGGTGGGGAATATTGATAGGTGGTTGGTGGTGCTAGCTAGCGATAGGTGAGTGAAGGATAGCTTGGGGTAATTTAGGATATTGATGGTTAGGTGGTGATGTATATTGATTGCGAATGGAGGTGGTAGGTGATGGATAGGTATATGGTGGTAGATATCGATGGTTGGTTGGAAGAGTGTGATGTTTAGACAGAGTTGGTGGTGGATGTTGAAGGGTATGCATTAATGCTGGTAGATATTGATGGATGGTTGAAGATGAGTGGATAATGGTGGGTGAGTGGAAGTGGAGGGTAGTGATAGGTCGTTTCAGATGAAGGATGATTATGGATAGTTGGAGATAGTGGATAATGATGGGTGGATGGAGGGTGGTTGTGGATAGTGATGGATGGGTGAAGGTCATGAATAGTGATGGGTATAGTGGTAGTGTTGCTGTAATGTGATATCTAATGATAATTGGCCACTTGAAATGTTTCCTTTGTTGATGATTTTGATATGCTGTCAGGAAGTCCCACTCTCTTGCGTGATGGCACTTGGATTAATGAGATGGTTAATCTCTGATTATTATTAATAATACAGAGTAAAAAGAAAAAATGTTGCTAAAAAACTTGAAATTATTCAGTACACTCTTTATAGTATGTGATTCAGCCACTTTCTTACTTAGGAGTGCACATGAGATGAGTGTATCATCATTTATGCATGTAGAGTGCTAGAGTACATAGTTCCTGATCCGATGTGAAAAATTTTTCTCAGGGTGGCAGGCGTGAAAATCAGACTGTAAAACATTACCACTTAAATTGATAGTGGCAGTAAGTACTGTAACATTAAACATAGACAGATGGAATCCTAATCTAATGTGCTGCCCATAGTCACCAGGAACATTAAGAGGTGTTGAGAGGAAAAATTTGAAAAGAGGGTGGATACCTCACACAGTGTTTGATGTCAGGTAAGCTAGAGTGTAGAAGGTATGTAGGCCCATGGGCCCTGGCCACTAGCTGTGTGATTGAGCAAATGGTGGATGTAGCAGCTTAGTTGTAGATAAAAATGTTTTGAAGAAGAGCCATTGAAACTTGCAAGATATTTGTTGATCTCTGCCATATGAGCTTAAGATGTTCACCAGGGTGATAACACTGGCCATACTCTATTTACCAAGACTAGTTGATCACTTAGTGAGTACCATAGTCATACTGTTCAGTTGCAGTGTTGCTATTGATATAAACAACTAAGTATTTGTTCCATTTAGTATCTTTATTTTAAGAGTTTGAAAAATAAATGAATGACAGAAAAGTGTAAGAAGTGGGACAGTAAAAGAATCAGGCCTTTGTGCTAAATTTTACGTAATGAGTAGAGTATCATGGATAATGTATGGCTGGTTATACAAAAAGGAGTGAAGTATATATATTGTTGGCTTTATTATTGTATGATAATTTCTCAAGTTGGACCTTCACTTGTTCCTTTAAGATGGCAGCAGCCCTCCTGCAGCCAAACAGCACAGCCTCTCAGGTTTATGTGAGGGAGGTGGTACTTACTTGTGGGTTTGGTCAGGCCTCAGGTGTTACAAGTAATGCTTCAACAGCTCCCTACCTCTACACACACTAAGACCGCACATTTACCACTCACACATAGTAATAAAATATTCGGTCCTTAATTTGCCGTTGCTCACGACATTGATGAAGTTATTATGTATTGGCATTTGATCATCCAAATGTCTGTGTATTCCTCCATGAAGGCAGTAGTGTTTAAGACTGGGTTGAGAGACCCATATGAAACTAGGATCCTCATGAAATGGGTTCTAGGGTTGTATAAGTGAATTAGGAGGTAGTAGTTGGTAGGCAGCAAATGACCAAGGATATATATTACCAGTACTACCCGCCTGGGTATTGGGAGTGGTTAGTGACATTTGCATAGTGAGCTAGCACTTTTGTGGTTGTCAAGTTGCGCTCCTTTGACCCAGGTAGCTGTCCTTTCTTTCTTCCTCACTAACATGTGGACCATTCTGTTTACCAACATATAATCTCTTCTTGTCATATGTAACTCATGACATCACTTAACTCACACAGCTCATTCTTTGAAACTAGATTTTCCTGTAGTGAGCACTATGCCTAGCCCTGCCTTTTGGCAAAATTGTAGGAGCAGTAGATAGAGGTAGTAGCAAGGAGCAGTAGATAAAAGTAGTCGAAAGGAGCAGTAGAAAGAAGTAGTCATTAGGGACATTAGGCAGGAGCCTCTGCAAACACTTTGCTAAAGTTGCCCTCTGCCAGTGGCCTGTTAAGGGCGAGGCACTTAGGCTAAGGAGTGGCACTGGAGTTCTTTACTTATGAAGGCTCTGTTGCTGTGGCAACCCCTTTGAGGGAATTCCAATTGGAACAGGCATCAGATATATAGATATAAGTGAATTAGAAATATTTATAATAAACGTATTTAGATTTTTTGCAGAATTTAGATACTGTATATTCATAAATACCCAGATCTATATAGATATTGATGATACAGTTAATATTTCCAGATTTTATCCATCAAATTTTTCCCATGATATAAAAGCCATGTTTGTTGATTGTCAATTTTTTCTACAGGATTATGACAAGTTTAGCTATGATGGGCGAAATAGAGACTCCACGAAAAAGCTTTTGTTGTCTCCAAGTCCTCACTCTGGGGAACGAAAAGGGACGAATGGTACAACTGCTATTTTTCAACCCCCATCCAGTGACATTTATCTCTGTGATAAGTGTGAGAATGAATTCTATAGTCTACGTGAAGTTCAGGTATTGTTTACTCTCTTTTCACCTTTGGGTGGGGAGGGGGGCTGCACACATCAATTTAGAATGTTATTATGTTATATATAAATATCTGTTGAGGGGCAAGTATGCAGTCTGTTGTGGATGAGAGAGCTTGGGAAGTGAGTCAGTTGTTGTTCGCTGATGATACAGCGCTGGTGGCTGATTCATGTAAGAAACTGCAGAAGCTGGTGACTGAGTTTGGTAAAGTGTGTGAAAGAAGAAAGTTAAGAGTAAATGTGAATAAGAGCAAGGTTATTAGGTACAGTAGGGTTGAGGGTCAAGTCAATTGGGAGGTAAGTTTGAATGGAGAAAAGCTGGAGGAAGTGAAGTGTTTTAGATATCTGGGAGTGGATCTGGCAGCGGATGGGACTATGGAAGCGGAAGTGAATCATAGGGTGGGGGAGGGGGTGAAAATTCTGGGAGCCTTGAAGAATGTTTGGAAGTTGAGAACATTATCTCGGAAAGCAAAAATGGGTATGTTTGAAGGAATAGTGGTTCCAACAATGTTGTATGGTTGCGAGGCGTGGGCTATGGATAGAGTTGTGCGCAGGAGGGTGGATGTGCTGGAAATGAGATGTTTGAGGACAATATGTGGTGTGAGGTGGTTTGATTGAGTAAGTAATATAAGGGTGAGAGATATGTGTGGAAATAAAAAGAGTGTGGTTGAGAGAACAGAAGAGGGTGTTTTGAAATGGTTTGGTCACATGGAGAGAATGAGTGGGGAAAGATTGACCAAGAGGATATATGTGTTGGAGGTGGAGGGAACGAGGAGAAGTGGGAGACCAAATTGGAGGTGGAAAGATGGAGTGAAAAAGATTTTGAGTGATCAGGGCCTGAACATGCAGGAGGGTGAAAGGCCTGCAAGGAGTAGAGTGAATTGGAACAATGTGGTATACCGGGGTCGACGTGCTGTCAATGGATTGAACCAGGGCACGTGAAGCGTCTGGGGTAAACCATGCAAAGTGTGTGGGGCCTGGATGTGGAAAGGGAGCTGTGGTTTCGGTGCATTATTACATGACAGCTAGAGACTGAGTGTGAACGAATGGGGCCTTTGGTGTTTTTCCTAGCGCTACCTCGCACACATGAGGGGGGAGGGGGTTGTTATTCCATGTGTGGCGAGGTGGTGATGGGAACAAATAAAGGCAGACAGTATGAATTATGTACATGTGTATATATGTATATGTCTGTGTGTGTATATATATGTGTACATTGAGATGTATAGGTATGTACATTCTGCATGTGTTGACATGTATGTATATACATGTGTATGTGGGCGGGTTGGGCCTTTTCTTTCGTCTGTTTCCTTGCGCTACCTCGCTAACGCAGGAGACAGCGACAAGCAATATTTTTTTTTTTTTTTTTTTTTTGTCGCTGTCTCCCGCGTTTGCGAGGTAGCGCAAGGAAACAGATGAAAGAAATGGCCCAACCCACCCCCATACACATGTATATACATACGTCCACACACGCAAATATACATACCTACACAGCTTTCCATGGTTTACCCCAGATGCTTCACATGCCCTGATTCAATCCACTGACAGCACGTCAACCCCGGTATACCACATTGCTCCAATTCACTCTATTCCTTGCCCTCCTTTCACCCTCCTGCATGTTCAGGCCCCGATCACACAAAATCTTTTTCACTCCATCCTTCCACCTCCAATTTGGTCTCCCTCTTCTCCTCGTTCCCTCCACCTCCGACACATATATTCTCTTGGTCAATCTTTCCTCACTCATTCTCTCCATGTGCCCGAACCATTTCAAAACACCCTCTTCTGCTCTCTCAACCACGCTCTTTTTATTTCCACACATCTCTCTTACCCTTACGTTACTTACTCGATCAAACCACCTCACACCACACATTGTCCTCAAACATCTCATTTCCAGCACATCCATCCTCCTGTGCACAACTCTATCCATAGCCCACGCCTCGCAACCATACAACATTGTTGGAACCACTATTCCTTCAAACATACCCATTTTTGCTTTCCGAGATAATGTTCTCGACTTCCACACATTCTTCAAGGCTCCCAGAATTTTTGCCCCCTCCCCCACCCTATGATCCACTTCCGCTTCCATGGTTCCATCCGCTGCCAGATCCACTCCCAGATATCTAAAACACTTCACTTCCTCCAGTTTTTCTCCATTCAAACTCACCTCCCAATTGACTTGACCCTCAACCCTACTGTACCTAATAACCTTGCTCTTATTCACATTTACTCTTAACTTTCTTCGTCCACACACTTTACCAAACTCAGTCACCAGCTTCAGCAGTTTCTCACATGAATCAGCCACCAGTGCTGTATCATCAGCGAACAACAACTGACTCACTTCCCAAGCTCTCTCATCCCCAACAGACTTCATACTTGCCCCTCTTTCCAAAACTCTTGCATTTACCTCCCTAACAACCCCATCCATAAACAAATTAAACAACCATGGAGACATCACACACCCCTGCCGCAAACCTACATTCACTGAGAACCAATCACTTTCCTCTCTTTCTACACGTACACATGCCTTACATCCTCGATAAAAACTTTTCACTGCTTCTAACAACTTGCCTCCCACACCATATATTCTTAATACCTTCCACAGAGCATCTCTATCAACTCTATCATATGCCTTCTCCAGATCCATAAATGCTACATACAAATCCATTTGCTTTTCTAAGTATTTCTCACATACATTCTTCAAAGCAAACACCTGATCCACACATCCTCTACCACTTCTGAAACCACACTGCTCTTCCCCAATCTGATGCTCTGTACATGCCTTCACCCTCTCAATCAATATCCTCCCATATAATTTACCAGGAATACTCAACAAACTTATACCTCTGTAATTTGAGCACTCACTCTTATCCCCTTTGCCTTTGTACAATGGCACTATGCACGCATTCCGCCAATCCTCAGGCACCTCACCATGAGTCATACATACATTAAATAACCTTACCAACCAGTCAACAATACAGTCACCCCCTTTTTTAATAAATTCCACTGCAATACCATCCAAACCTGCTGCCTTGCCGGCTTTCATCTTCCGCAAAGCTTTTACTACCTCTTCTCTGTTTACCAAATCATTTTCCCTAACCCTCTCACTTTGCACACCACCTCGACCAAAACACCCTATATCTGCCACTCTATCATCAAACACATTCAACAAACCTTCAAAATACTCACTCCATCTCCTTCTCACATCACCACTACTTGTTATCACCTTCCCATTTGCGCCCTTCACTGAAGTTCCCATTTGCTCCCTTGTCTTACGCACTTTATTTACCTCCTTCCAGAACATCTTTTTATTCTCCCTAAAATTTAATGATACTCTCTCACCCCAACTCTCATTTGCCCTTTTTTTCACCTCTTGCACCTTTCTCTTGACCTCCTGTCTCTTTCTTTTATACATCTCCCACTCAATTTCATTTTTTCCCTGCAAAAATCGTCCAAATGCCTCTCTCTTCTCTTTCACTAACACTCTTACTTCTTCATCCCACCACTCACTACCCTTTCTAATCAACCCACCTCCCACTCTTCTCATGCCACAAGCATCTTTTGCGCAATCCATCACTGATTCCCTAAATACATCCCATTCCTCCCCCACTCCCCTTACTTCCATTGTTCTCACCTTTTTCCATTCTGTACTCAGTCTCTCCTGGTACTTCCTCACACAAGTCTCCTTCCCAAGCTCACTTACTCTCACCACCCTCTTCACCCCAACATTCACTCTTCTTTTCTGAAAACCCATACAAATCTTCACCTTAGCCTCCACAAGATAATGATCAAAGCAAAATAAATAAATAAGATAATAAATAAATATCTGTTGAGTACGTATTGGCTTTTTACCTGTCCATTTGAAGCAATATGCTTTCTTGAAAGTTTTTTGTTTAAGATACGCACTTGTAACTATATAACTGATAAAAGTTCTATAGATGCATTATTTTACACAAAGAATGTAGACGCAGACAGATTCATGGTTTCATCGTATTAAGAAGAATTATTTAGATATTTAGATTTCTTTGTTAAATTGCACACAGATTCATAATTTTATTGTAATTATAAGAATTTTTTAAGATACCAAGGTTGTGTATTTAAATGTGAAGGGTAAATGAGCAATGGCAAAGAGATTTAGAGCTATAATGTAATGAAAACATTTTTTTTCATGATTAGATAATAGTTGATTCATAAGGGATGAAAATAGCTATGAAATATTACATTATGTTTATAAGGTGTAAAGTGATTTGAAAAAGTCATCAGCTAAAGTGCAATGATAATGTTTTCTGATGCCTGTTCTCTTCTGGAACTCCCTCAAGGGAATGGCCACAGCAAAAGTCTCCATAATTGGTAAACTTTAGATAGATAGATACACTTTATAGAATAACAGTACTTAATGAAGAATAGTACTATAAGAGTTTGCATAGGTAAATTGAATTATACCATATTTTGTGGAATTTAAGATGCATTTAAAAAAAAGAATCCTACGAAAGTTACCTTACATCTGATTTACTGAGAGTCAGGTCGAGAATGATTACAGCATCAATGTTAGCCTGAATTTCAAGAGACATCGTGATAACATGCAGGGTCTCACAACCTTTGTTTAATAAACCAGTACTTTGTGTATCATCATTAATTATTTGTCTCATACAATAGAGGTATCACTGATCTAATGTGTATGGAGAGTGAAAATTCATCCTTTCAAAGCAGTCATCATGAGGATAAAGATAAGAGCGATGAGTTTTCTGGATATTGAGATGAATAAAAGCCTGTGGACTTTCCTTTTTATTGGTATTTTATTTGATATCTGATATGCAAGACACTGATTATTCATTGAGTAAAAGAATCGTGATCATAAATATACATGCAGTATTTTGATACACTGGCAACGAGAATGAAAGAATGCTTTGTCCCAGCTTTTGGGACTTATATGTTTTACATATAATAGTACAGCACTTAATTTTGTTTGAAATTTATTCCATTTACATAGAGTTATTGCCATATGTTCCACATACATCAGCTAAATAAACATCAAACCCTTGTAGATGGTCAAATATTTTTTCAATATATGCTCTGCCACTATGGGTCAAATATTTTTTCAATATATGCTCTGCCACTATGGGGATGCATTAGTGCGCCAGAGCTTCTATGTGCCACAAAAAATGGTTCTTAAAATGATGAGTGGTACCATATTAAGAGTTTGACCTAATTAGATAAGATGGATTATACAAACTAAAGTGAAAATATGTAAACTAGAAATTAGACCGAACATTAGATTAAAGGAATGAGCAGATTGATCTAAATAAGAAAGTAATACTTTTTTTTTACTATAAAAGTAATGACAGTGGCAAGTGCCAACTTTTCATTTTAACTCCAGGATCTCTTTATCTAATATAGTGCACAAATGAATTGTTTGAATAAGAAAGGACAAGTTATTGTATCACTATAGGACTCGATATACATGTCAGACAAGATTATGATAGAGTATGAATTTGTAGGATATCTTTAAAAAGTGATGAAAAGATGAAACAAACTCTGTCATAGGAAACAACATTATAGTTGAAGGGAGGGGTAGAAAGCTGAATGAGGGAGTTCCAAGATGTATTGATATGTAAGGAAATACATAATGCATGAAGAACAGTATATGAAAATGAGCACAGGAGTAGAGTAAGTGTGATATTCACTGAAGTCTGTGCAGTTTAATGATATAATAAGTAAAGTTGAATGTGTGGTCAGAAATATTTTAAAAGTAATATTAGGCACTAATAACTTTGTGCTGTATATTTGTATTGTTTCTTCAGTATTAATTTACTTTACTATTTCTTAAGAATATCATGAACATGGCAGTTTTGTTGAACATTTGAAGCTTTTACATTTTTTGTTGGCATTTCAACTACCAAGTTTTTATTCTTTGATTATCTAAGGTAGATTTTGTGTTTATGATCTTCCACATCATTTTGTAATTATTCTTCTTTGTTTTAGAATATATTTTTGGATTTTAATCATATATTGTGCTGCCATCAAGAGCTGTCTCCTTGTGTTCCAGGCACTGAGGCTTGGACTAGCAGCATGCATTTGGCTGTTGCTTTCTGTAGTCTTTGTGTGGAGACCACCCACCCGAGGATTGACCTTTGTTATACCTTCTTCCTTCAAACAGTGAAGATTTGAAACACTTTAACTGTTTTCATCTTTTCTTTTAACCTTTCCATCTTTAAGAGCCAGATCAACAAACACCATTGGAGCTCAAATTTATCTCCTGTACATTCTTTTTCTCATATTCATACCCTAGTCAAGATCTTTCATTGGAGATGGCCTCAATGAAGGCATTTTTGCCCATTCTGTGATGGTTACTATGAAAAAAGAGACTGCTGTATTAACCACATTTAGAATTTTATGTGATTTACATTTCTGAGACCAGGGATGTGTGACAAGTGTTGGTAAGTGTTATGATCTTTTGAAGAAAAAGTATTTGAATATGAAAAAATACTTAAAATCTTTACCTTATTATGTGGGCTGTGCAAGACAACTTGGAGTTGCTTTACTCATTTACTTTCTAAACATAACTTTTCAGACCCATGAAAAGCACTGCCGTGGAGATATGCCATCATCACCAGTTATCCCCTCACCTGAACCAGAACTTGTTGATGACGAACCTGAGCCAGCTGGCCAGGTAAGAAAACTCTTAAACCAGTACAAATGCTTTAACTACATCAGTTAGAACTTTATAGGTCAGGAGATATGCAGATAATAATTGTAAATGTTACCATTATCATTTTTGTAGATGCAAATTATATATTCCAAAATCTTATTTTAATTATTTTTTTTTCGCTGTCTCCCGCGTTTGCGAGGTAGCGCAAGGAAACAGACGAAAGGAATGGCCCAACCCACCCCCATACACATGTATATACATACGTCCACACACGCAAATATACATACCTACACAGCTTTCCATGGTTTACCCCACACGCTTCACATGCCCTGATTCAATCCACTGACAGCACGTCAACCCGGGTATACCACGTCGATCCAATTCACTCTATTCCTTGCCCTCCTTTCACCCTCCTGCATGTTCAGGCCCCGATCACACAAAATCTTTTTCACTCCATCTTTCCACCTCCAATTTGGTCTCCCACTTCTCCTCGTTCCCTCCACCTCCGACACATATATCCTCTTGGTCAATCTTTCCTCACTCATTCTCTCCATGTGCCCAAACCATTTCAAAACACCCTCTTCTGCTCTCTCAACCACGCTCTTTTTATTTCCACACATCTCTCTTACCCTTACGTTACTTACTTGATCAAACCACCTCACACCACACATTGTCCTCAAACATCTCATTTCCAGCACATCCATCCTCCTGCGCACAACTCTATCCATAGCCCACGCCTCGCAACCATACAACATTGTTGGAACCACTATTCCTTCAAACATACCCATTTTTGCTTTCCGAGATAATGTTCTCGACTTCCACACATTCTTCAAGGCTCCCAGAATTTTTGCCCCCTCCCCCACCCTATGATCCACTTCCGCTTCCATGGTTCCATCCGCTGCTAGATCCACTCCCAGATATCTAAAACACTTTACTTCCTCCAGTTTTTCTCCATTCAAACTTACCTCCCAATTGACTTGACCCTCAACCCTACTGTACCTAATAACCTTGCTCTTATTCACATTTACTCTTAACTTTCTTCTTTCACACACTTTACCAAACTCAGTCACCAGCTTCTGCAGTTTCTCACATGAATCAGCCACCAGCGCTGTATCATCAGCGAACAACAGCTTGAGCACTCACTCTTATCCCCTTTGCCTTTGTACAATGGCACTATGCACGCATTCCGCCAATCCTCAGGCACCTCACCATGAGTCATACATACATTAAATAACCTTACCAACCAGTCAATAATACAGTCACCCCCTTTTTTAATAAATTCCACTGCAATACCATCCAAACCTGCTGCCTTGCCGGCTTTCATCTTCCGCAAAGCTTTTACTACCTCTTCTCTGTTTACCAAATCATTTTCCCTAACCCTCTCACTTTGCACACCACCTCGACCAAAACACCCTATATCTGCCACTCTATCATCAAACACATTCAACAAACCTTCAAAATACTCACTCCATCTCCTTCTCACATCACCACTACTTGTTATCACCTCCCCATTTGCACCCTTCACTGAAGTTCCCATTTGCTCCCTTGTCTTACGTACTTTATTTACCTCCTTCCAGAACATCTTTTTATTCTCTCTAAAATTTAATGATACTCTCTCACCCCAACTCTCATTTGCCCTCTTTTTCACCTCTTGCATCTTTCTCTTGACCTCCTGTCTCTTTCTTTTATACATCTCCCACTCAATTGCATTTTTTCCCTGCAAAAATCGTCCAAATGCCTCTCTCTTCTCTTTCACTAATACTCTTACTTCTTCATCCCACCACTCACTACCCTTTCTAATCAACCCACCTCCCACATACCACCTATCTCTCCCTTTTTCACATCTTGGTTACATCCACACTCATTTAGACACCCCAGTCTGAGTCTTCGAGGAGGATGAGCACTCCCCGCGTGACTCCTTCTTCTGTTTCCCATTTTAGAAAATTAAAAAAAATACAGAGGGGAGGATTTCTGGCCCCCCGCTCCCGTCCCCTCTAGTCACCTTCTACGACATGCGAGGAATGCGTGGGAAGTATTCTTTCACCCCTATCCCCAGGGATAATATATATCTTTTTCTTTCAAACTATTCGCCATTTCCCGCATTAGCGAGGTAGCGTTAAGAACAGAGGACTGGGCCTTTGAGGGAATACCCTCACCTGGCCCAATTCTCTGTTCCTTCTTTTGGAAAATTAAAAAAAAAACGAGAGGGGAGGATTTCCAGCCCCCCGCTCCCTCCCCTTTTAGTCGCCTTCTACATATATATATATACATACACATACACATACATACGCACATATACACACACACACACACATATACATATATATACATATGAAAAGTGTAAGAAATAATTTAGAAAACTGAAACTCCTAGCTTGAAATGAAATGAAAAAAATGAATGTCACATAATGGTTCAACCTTTGCCTATGGAAAAGGGAAATGTATAATTCATTTACACAAACATCAGTAGTAGTTCTCATCAATTTAACCACTGTATCAATAAGCTTCAATGTCTAAGCTACATTTTTTCCAATTTCACTATTTTCTTGTCAAAGCACCATGTATGAAAACTATCACTCCAGTAACACGACTATAAACATTTACTTCCCCTTTAAAAAAGTTCTGGGGAAGTCTGTCTCGATACACTGCGGGACACTCTTCCACCTGGCGAGGTTTGTGTTGCAATGGTTCTTGATTCACAAACGTATGTTATAGGTAAAACTAGGTCTCATCTATAGGTTTCTAGGTTTTTTGGCACAGTTGATGGTTGTTTTCTACTATGGTATTATCAGAGTTGTTACTTTTGTTGTGTGACCATCAACCAATTTGAGTTCCTTGACATGAAGTAGAGGGATAACTATTTGAGTACTCGTAATGTCCTAATCCACATTTTGTGTACTTGTACACTCATGTGGTTAGAATATGGTTGTTTTATTTGCATATCTATCTCAGACACTATTTTACACATTCAAATAAATTCATATGCAGATGTATATTGATGAGTGCCTCACCATCCTACCAAAAGTAGGATGCCTTGATATCTTAGTGACTGGTTTTGGATTCAGAGGTCAAGTCTTTGTTAATTTATAGGTTAATACTGTTTCATATTTTATGCTCATTCAACTTCATAAGCAGATGCGTACTGATAAGTGCTTCAGCATCCTATGAAAAGAAGTTTCAGCTACTATTTAATATATGCTCATGTAACTTTTGTACAGATGACTTTTGGTGAGCACTTCAGCATTCCACTAACGCTAGGTCACCTTAATACTCTTGGGACTGTTTTAGTGTCTGCCATTATTTGACAAACACTCATATAACTTTATGTTTACATGCATATTGATGATTGCTTCAGCATCTCTTTAAAAGAGTGAGGTATATTGAAAGAAGGTGCTAAGATATGCTGAGAATTATGCCAAAAAAGAAGAGTATTAGATGGTAATATTTTGTTCAAGTATATTTGTATGTTCCATTATGCATAGTGCACTGGTTGGGCCTAAGAGGCCCTCTTATCTTTCATCTTTGTTATGCATTAAATAGTATAAGAAAGTGATTAGTATGTTTTATTATCCTCACTCGTTTCAGAGTGAGTAAAGCTTGCTGGAAGAATGTTGATGGGCAAGTGGTCCTTACTGTGATAGTAAAGTTATTGTTATTCTGTCTCCCCATCTATCTGTTGTATCTCTGATAGTCTATTCCCGATTGGAACTCCCTCAAAGGGGTGGCCATGGCAATAGAGTTTCTATAACTAGTGAACTCCAGTGCCACTTTTTAGCCTTTAGTGCCTCACCCTTCGCAGGCCACTGGCAGAGGGGAAACTCTAGCGCAGTGTTTCCAGAGGCTCCTGCCAAATGATTTTACTGACTACTTCTAGCTGATACTCTTGCCAACCCCATCTACCTAATGTTCCTATCAACATCATCTACCTATATTTTTACCAAATGCCCCTGCTTAAATGTTCCTGCCTACTGCTTCTATCTATATCTCCTATCATTTTGCCAAAAGGCAGGGCTAGTGCACAGTGCCCATCACAGGAACATCTAGAGGTATGAAGAATGAGTTGTGTGAGTTAATTGCTGTTGTATTATATATGAAAAGGAGAGATTGTTGTTTGTAGACAGAATGCCAGTAGTCCATGTGTAGTTGAGGCAGAAAGAAAAGACAGCTACTTGGGTCAGAGAAGTGGAACTTGACAGTCAACCACTGAAGTGCTGGCTTACTGCACAGCCATCACTAACCCTCCTGATAGGCTGTTGGGTATTGGGAGGGTTAATGATGGCTGCATAGTGAGCCAGCACTTAAGGATTGTCAAGTTGCATTCTTCTGACCCAGTTTGCTGTCTTTTCGTTCTGCCTCACTTACACATGGACTACTGGCATTTTGTTAACAAACATACAAATATTTTGAAATTAAGCAAATAGTGTCTGGCTGTCTGTTAAATGTGTTTTTTGAGATTCATTTTGAAGTTTATACAGAATGTGATGAGGAGGTATTTTTTACCCAGCCATCTATTTTGAGTTAAATGGACATTGCTCTCTGAATGGCCCAAGGGTGCAAAAAGCACATGGTATGATGATGCCATTTTTTGGCTGACCATATTGCATCAGTTTACACATTGTCAATTGCCATTTACCAAAGTTCAGTTGTTTGTAGTGGTGGTTGAGCTTTTATGCTTCATTTTACACTAACATTTATACTGTATTATCCTCAGCTCACTTTGTCAAGACTCAAGAATGTGCTTTTTGATTTAGAAAGCTAGTTTTAGTTAGAAAAGTTGCTACACAGATGATTTTTTTGGATTTCATCTTTGTTTCAGGTACCATTCCTTGCATACTTCAACCTCCAGCCAGCCAAGCACACTGGTATTGAACCATATATGTCTCCAAGAAAGAGGAGTGCCTCGAGTCCTCCAAGGAAGCTTCCAGGGCCAATTTATCCTCGATATGACTCTGTAGCCATCAGTTCACCCCTAGGAAAGTAAGTGCTGTGTTCTTCATTTTACACTTTATTAGATTATGTTTCCTGTTCTTTTTATTAAGATATGTTTCCTATTCTCACCTTTATGAGATGCAGTGATAAGTCCCCCATCCCATGAAGAAATGGCTTGCTTCAGATTGTTGCTAATGACAACTCCAAGGTTCTTTTTTTCATTTACTTTAGTTAGAGAGTTTCTGAATAGTTTGTACTCATAACATATGTTCTTTACCCCAAAGTGCATAACTTTTGTCTACATTAAACTTCATTTGCCATCTGTCTGACCACTTTGCTAGTAAGTTAATATCTCTGAATCATTTTGCAGTCTTGCCTGTTTACAGCTATCCCCTAGTTTAGTATCGTCAGCAGATTTGGAGATCTTAGATATGAGACTGTGCTCTAGGTCATTAATGTATGTTATGAAAAGAATTGGGCTTAGGACTGACCCCTTTGGCACACCACTCAGTACATCTTGCCAGTCTCAGGCTTCGGCTTTTAGTACCACATGCTGCTTTCTTCCAGTAAGCCAGTCTCTGATCCATGTACAGATTTCTTCACCAAGTCTGTGTGCTTTATCATTATCTAAAAGTCTCTTGTGAGGTACTTTATTGAAAGCCTTTCAGAAATCTGAATATACTACATCAGACGGTAATTTTTTGTCCCAGTTCTGATAAATAACATTAAAAAATTCCAGTAAATTTGTCAGGCAGGATCTTCTGTTGCAGAAATTGTGTTGGTTGTCCAGTATGATATTGTGTTCTAGAAACAGGACAAATTTATCTTGTATTATTTTTTCCATCGTTATGGAGACTACTGCAATGGCCATTCCCTTTTAGGGGAGTTCCAGGTGGGAACAGGTGTCAGAGATAGAGTTCATTTAGCTCAGCTAGATAGGATTCTCTTGCATATTTGTATTTTAGCTTTTCTTAAGATTGCAGAAACCAGTCTCTCCTCTCATAATATATATTTCTGTATATCATTAAAGTGACAGCCTGACCAATAATGAGAACAGTAGAAAATGATTTTCATATGTTCGGAGGCTTTGACACAAAAATGCATACAATAGGAAAACAGTATATGATCTTAAAGTTATTTGAGAAAGATTTTCTATCCCTTACCCAGCTTTATCTATTACTTAGGAATTTATTCCTCTTTGCAGATTTTTGCTTGCTAATTCTAAGTTCCGCAACAAATACCAAGCATCACAGCACTTTGTGATGAGGTATGAACGTCACCTCCATGCCACACCAAACACTGATATCAATTTCAGCAGGGAAAGGTAGGGTCTTATTCTACTATGTTGTAATCTGCAGTTAAGATGTTTTACTTAAACTATTGAGTGTTAAGATTGTTGTTCCATGTTATCTCTTTAATCTGCCACATCATTCTTGACTTAGTGATCTGTAATGAGTGATGTCTGATGATATTAATTTGTACTGTAATGTTTTGTGTAGTGTAGGTCAATAATTTATATGAAATATATCGGAAAAAAGCTGTTGTAGAGTCATATGTTACAATGTTTGTAAGTGTGCATTCGTCGTTGTATGCTGCTTCCATTTATTTTCCTGACCATACTCCATTGGACAGAGTGAGCATTGGATAATACCTCTTCATTTGGTCATAACTAAATGTAATTCACAGGCTACAACAATGCACTTTGGTGCGTAGCTGTAAAATTTCTTTTACTGTATAATTCAGGTGAAATGAAATTGTATTTCAGCACTCCTCTTAATTTCAATAGCATATTAATGCTTGTACATCAGGGATGTATATGTGCGTGTGTGGGCATTTATGTATATACATGTGTGTGTGGGTGGGTTGGGCCATTTTTTCATCTGTTCCTTGTGCTACCTCACTAACACGGGAGACGGCGACTAAGTATGATGAATAAATACATCAGGGATAGGGGAGAAAGAATACTTCCCATATATATCCTGCATATCTTAGAAGGCAACTAAGAGGGGCTGTAAATCCTCCCTTTAATGTATTTCAATTTCTAGAAGTTGGAACAGAAGCAGGAGCAAATCGAGGAGTCCTCCTTGATGGTTATGCTGGGCTATTTAGATGTATGTGTGGGGAGGTACCTAAGATGAGAAGAGAGAGATAGGTAATATATTAGAGGCAAGGAACTTAGATGTTCTAGTTCCCAGTGAAACAGAGCTCAAGGGTAAGGGGAAGAATGGCATAGGAATGTATCAGGGGTAGAGTTAAGGGTTGGTGTGAGGGTTAGGCTAAGGAAGTGGTAGTACTTCTGCTGAAGGGATTGAGGGAGCTTAAAAAGTGTAATTTCACAGTACACTTGTATTTTTCATATGATGTACATAATTTGAAGAGTGCATGTTTTTTACAAGTTATGCATAAAGACAGAACTGCTGTTAAATGAACGGAGCTTTGATTGCACCAAAAATATTTGATACCACAGAAATTTTCTTTTATTCTAAGAGTACCTAAAATAGTGAATTTTGATACCCGGCATCAAGCCCAGATGATACATATGCATGCTCTCTCACATTCTGTGGGTAATTAAAATAGGTGATATTTTTTCTAGATGACATGTAGGGATATTTGATGGGAAAAAAGTTCACCATGATTGTGATGCTATGTTTGTGAGTATTCTAAGCCAAGAACATGTCCTTGGTATCATGCTATTCATTTTGAATTCCCTGTTGATCTACAAGTCCATGTTATCTCTTTAATCTGCTGTATCAGTACTGCGGGCTAAAAACCAACCAACAGTCACTCGTAAATCATCAAAGAATATGTAACTATGTCATCTGTACAGGAGGGCACATTTATACAGAAACTATTTATTTATATTTATTTTGCTTTGTCGCTGTCTCCCACATCGAGGTAGCGCAAGGAAACAGATGAAAGAATGGCCCAACCCACCCACATACACATGTATATACATACATGTCCACACACACAAAATATACATACCTATACATCTCAGTGTACACACAATGTATACAATTCTACAGTAAACTCTTTCTCTTGTATTATTATTCATATTTTTTTGATATGGTGATTTTTATTACATGTGAATTATGTTCTTTCATTGAAAACGGTATGTAGATATGTAAACATTGCATATAGAAAAAAAAATAAAATCTATAGAAGATCTGTAAATGATATGCATGGGATGTATGAACTCATGCCAGGTAAAAAAAACCATGAACATTGTAAAGTGTTTAGGAATTTGTAGAATGAAATCATGCCAAGAAAGAAACAATCATCCTCCATTTACATAGATAAGGAGGATCTGTGCTTCCTTTCAGTGCCCCCACATGCCACACTCATTACCCTCCCACACCAATATAGAGGAAAGTGTATTACTTTTTTTAGGGTATTTTCTTCTCAAACATAAGGTATAGAGACTTTCCTACCCCCATACAGCAAGTACTACTATTCTATGGACAGAAATGCAGAATCTTTGAATTGTAATGTGGTAGTGGGAAACATCCTTAGAATTGTGTCAAAAGCAGTCTGACTTATAAACTCTCCCTGTCTAACTTCAGAACTTGACCCACTTGCACTACTATTCTATAGACAGAAATGCAGAATCTTTGAATTGTCATGTGGTAGTGGGAGCATCCTTAGAATGGTGTCGAAAGCAGTCTGACTTATAAACTCTCCATGTCTAACTTCAGACCTTGACCCACTTGCCCTACACCACAATGTTGGTTCACTCTCCCTCTTCTACAAATGTTACTATAGTTTTTACCCCTGAGCACTGACTTCTTGTTTACCCCCACTGCTGGCTAGACCACACAATACTTGGCAAATTACAGTGTCATATGATTATTGTATGGCCGTTGGGAATTCAAGAGTGGGCCGTTTTGATAACTGTTCCTTTCTGTACACCTTGAAGCTGTGAAGCACTCTACCCTCTCATGTCTTTCCCTGTAACTATGACTTGTCACATTTTATGAGTTTTTTTTTTACTTCTTCCAAAATTTATAATTACTTTTTGTTGTATCTTCTTTTTCCATTTTCATTGATTTCCCTATATCCTAGGTAAGACTTGGCCTTGATGTGATCTTTTGTCTTTGACTGGAGCCTCTAATTAAAAAGAAAAGGGTTAAGGAAATCCCAATTCTTTATGAAGTGCAAGAGAGATTTTCAGATTGCTGCAAAGAAATTTTTTTAACCTTTGCTTGCATATTTTGATGCCATTTCTTCATTTAGAAATGGGAATTATTATTTTAACTTTTTTTTTTTTGAAAAGAGAAGTTCCTCAAATGTCAGTAAAGCTCCCTGAAAACAGTATTGGTTGGTAAAAATACTACTTTTCCTCAAAGAATGTGAAAGATATTACATATTGATTATCAGAAAATGGAATAAACATTTGACAAAAGTCCGGAGCTGGAATAGTATGTCCCAAAAGCATGGCTATAGCATCAATGACAATATTTACATGAAATAGAGTAAGTGCTATAAATTCTGTAACTCTCCATATGGTAGAAATTTATATGAACCTCTGTAGATTTTTCTTTTAATGGAAGCTGAGCTACACATCAAATGGGAAAAAACTTTGATGCTATAGCCATGCTCTAAGGATATACTCTTCCAGATCTGGACTTTTGTCTCATGTTTATTCCATTTACTGATAATCAATATGTAATATCTTTCACATTCTTAGAGTGGTTATCAAGTAAATGCTGGAATATATTGATATAGTGTCACCATGATTATTTGATAATTTAATGGATATGGTATTATGTTGGATGAAAGTCAGGTGGGATGATTGTGATGTGTTTACCTAATCCACCTCATGGACTTCAGATAATTATTATAATAGATTGGCCCTGTGCCAATGGCTTGTTAAGGATGAGACACTTAAGGCTTAGAAGTGGCACTGGGGTTCACTAATTATGAAGACACTATGGCTTTGGCCACCCTTTTGAGGTAGTTCCTGAAGGGAACAGGCATCAGAGATACAGATAGATAGATAGGATGGCCTTACGTAGGGCCTCAGCTGCCCCTGTCATCTCAGCTAACATAAAAAATTTTTTTAATATTGAAAAGTGGATTAGTGATATAATGGTGTGTATGGTTAAATGGTTTCCACATGCAACATAGAAACCAAGTAAATGGTTATCTGTGGAGTACATATAGTCCAGTTTTGACCTGTAATATCATTTAGAGTTGGGTATATCAGGGCTGCAGTTCAGGATGATTTTAATACATTTTAGCTGAACAATATTCACAATTTTAGCTCTACTTTTTAATTCTTAATTATGTCAATGAACTATTGCACATCACCACTATTAAACATTCCAGAATTTCATATTTTTTGCATATCTTTTTCGATGAAGTCTTCATGTCAGTCATAAAACTTTTAATTTATTACTTTTTGTGTACCTAATGATACCTTGTTTTAACCAACAGGTGTAACAATCGATGGATAATTGTGTGGCGGGCAAGAAAGGAGGAGCAGCCCTGGGTCCATCTGTACTGTTTTACCAAAGCACACAGACGGGATCGTTTAATCACTATCAAGACAGGTGAGAAACTGAGTTTCTTTATGGGTCATTAGTATGATCATGTCATACTTTGAATCAGGAAACTTAGCAGAAAATATGAAGGGATATGATATTCCCTCAAAGGCCCAGTCCTTTGTTCTTAATGCTACCTCGCTGACACAGGAAATGGCGAATAGTATGAAAGAAAGAAGAATGATTTGAAAAGGTAACTTTGAATTTTGAACCTGATAGCCTGCTGTTTACCTAAGTTAGTAGATTTTTATTTCTATATAAACACAGCTTTGTAAAAAAAAAAAAAAAAAAAAAAAAAATGTCCATTAGTCATATCCAGTATGCATCCTTCCAATATACATTGTGGTGTGCATCCTTATCATTTTAACAGTGTCATACTTAGGTGCATTCTCGTGTTCCCCATCTTAGCTCTTATTCCCTCCCTTTCTCTTTACTCTCTTCTCTCTAAAATATCCCTCAGATGGAGGGAGCATCTTATTTTGGTTATGGGATACATAAAGGGTTTCTCCTAAGGAATCCATTAAGTGCAGAGTCTTCCCTTCTCTCCTTTTGTCTCTTTGTAGCCTGGTTTTGGTTTTATTGGTAATACATTACCAATGACAGCTAGAGACTGAGTGTGAATGAATGTGGCCTTTGTTGTCTTTTCCTAGTGCTGCCTCGCGCACATGTAGGGTAAGGGGGTTGTCATTTCATGTATGGTGGAGTGGCGACGGGAATGAATAAAGGCAGACAGTATGAATTATGTACATGTGTATATATGTATATGTCTGTGTGTGTGTATATATATATATATGTTGAGATGTATAGGTATGTATATGTGCGTGTGTGGACGAGTATGTATGTATGTATGTCATTACTTTTGTTAACCTTTCACAGAAGCAGTCCTAATGTCCATGGTACATTCTATGTATGGAATATTCTCAGGGATGCTAAGAAAGTATCTTCATGGGTTTGTTTATTGCCTTAATTAGAACATAATTTTTAAAGATGCCACTGTACTCCTCCAGCTTGAGGTTATACTGTGAATGAAAAGCCTCCTTTGGCAAGGCTTTATCTTTTTTTGTCAGTTTATGAATCAGACTACTGTCTCAAAAAACTTCTCACATTAAAGGAGTCCATGCAGGTGAGTATAGGACACCCTTTAAGCTGCAGGAGTGTCTGGATCACTTAGAAAGGGGCTTTGGGTATATATATAATAGAGTGGCAGATGTAGGGCATTTTGGTTGGTGTGGTTTGCAAAGTGAGAGAGTCAAGGAGAGTGGTTTGGTGAAGAGAGAGTTGAAAGCTTTATGGAAGATGAAATTCGTCAAGGCGGCGTGTTTGGATGGCATTACAGTTGAATTTATTATGAAAGGGGGTGACTGTACTGTTGATTGGTTGTAAGGATATTCAGTGCATGTATGGATCATGGTGAAGTGCCAGAGTGGGGGCGAGTATGCAGTTTGTTGGGGACAAGAGGGCCTGGGAAGTGAGTCAACTGTTATCCAACAGTGATACAGTACTGGTGGCTGATTCAAGTGTGAAACTGTAGAAGTTGGTGACTGAGTTTGGAAAAGTGTGTGAAAGGAGAAAGTTGAGAGTAAATGAGAATAAGAGCAAGGTTATTAGGTTCAGCAGGGTTGAGAGACAAGTTAGTTGGGATATGAGTTTGAATGGAGAAAAATTGAAGGAAGTGAAGTGTTTTAGATGTCTAGGAGTGGACTTGGCAGCGAATGGAACCATGGAAGTGGAAGTGAGTCATAGGGTGGAGGTTGGGGGCGAAGGTCCTGGGAGCAATGAAAAATGTGGAAAGAGAGGATGTTATCTTGGAGAGCAAAAATGGGCATGTTTGAAAGAATAGTAGTTCCAACAGTTTTATATGGTTGTGAGGCATGGGTTATAGATAGGGTTGTATGGAGAAGTGTTGATGTGTTGGAAATGAAATGTTTGAGGACAAGAGGTGGTATGGGGTGGTTCCTGCAGTACCTTGCTAATATTGGAAATAGCAGGCATGCTGGATTTAATGCCTTGGATTCTTTATTTTATCTTTATAATCTGTTTTTTTCAGGATTGGACCGGAGAAGTAGACGATTATTGAGAATGTGTCATCCACTGAAAGTCAAGTTAAAGCGGCTACAAAAGAGGCTAGTGGATCGAATGTTGCGTTTGGGAGGACCAACAGCCCCATGCATTGATTTGACAGAGGAAAACCAGATGGACAGCAGATTGGCTTCTCTTGGGTGTCCAGTTTTGCCTGCCAATAACAGCTTGCCTGATTCTAAAACAGAATGCTGGGACAATAATCTTGCAGAGATGTGCAGGAAGGAGAGTTCATTTAACCTTAAGGTGTCATCATCCAGCAAAGCTGTAGATGATGTGTCGTGGATGCAAGGTTTAAAGAAGGTCCATGGAAATTCTTTTGTTCCTGGGGGTAGTGGCATTCTGGACTCTGGGGGAGTGTTCAGCAATAGCCTGACTCCAAAGCACAATGCTCAATTAGGCATAAGTGGACTAAATCCAAATGCTTCAGTTCATCAGAGTTCACTGAAACTGATTCCATTGCTTTGTCATGGGAGCCAGCAGTTATCAGCAGATCCACAGCTTCTATTACAAACTGTTGGCCAGAAAACTCAGATGGCACAATTTACCAGTAGGAATCAGTTGGGTCAGACATTAGTTCTTCCTGTTGATGGGTCTGGCTTTCCTGTGAAACTTAAATCTTCATCCTCTGCTGACATATCTTTAATTCCATTGAATTCTCTTCCATGTAAGACAAGTAATAGTCAAGTAAACAGTGATATATTGAAGCCACTATCAAAAAAAAAATATGGCATTTGTGATCCTCAGTCCAGTGTTCGGGGACATAAAGTGAATGAACAGAATAGTAATGACTTAGAAGTAGGTGTTCCTAGTGGAGCAGTATTTGGATCATCAGGTTACCATCAAAGTCAAAATAAACACTTTGCATCATCCCAGAGCCAAAGCATGCTGAAAGTCAGTCAGAGAATGAATTCCCATGTAGTGCCTCATATGTCGGAGAATGATAGTAGTGTGCCATTGATAAATGCAAATGTCACTCTTTCAAACATCACACATACAAGAACAAACTCTTCTATTGAAATAATTGATCTTTCTAGTGATGATGATGACATGGCTCGGGATCATGGACAAAGTGAAGCAGACAATGCTCCACAGCAGTTGGATGGTCTTGCATGTTATCCTCATACAGGTGCTAAAGTGCCAGATTCTTCAGATTATTCATTGCCAAAAAATGGGAATAGCCATTGGTCGTCTAAACAGAAGTCCCACTGTGGAGCTGGACGCGTAGGGGACTTGGCGACCAATGGCCAGCCCCCAAACGTCCCGCCCAATGCAGCAGCTTCTCCCGTCCCACGTGCTTTGTTCCTACCATCCTACACTGTTCCATTGCTAGATTGTCACAACCCACAGGCAAAGGGTAACAGCCGAAAACGGAAAAATGAAGGACCTTATTATGGTGGGGGAAAAGCCATAATTTTAGATATTTCTGGTGATGGGCTGAAAATTTCCAATGAAAGGGATATCATGAACACTGTATCTCCAAGCTCAAAAAACTGTGTGTTTACCAAGGAAGACAACTTGGTGACTTTAATACCTAAAGAAATTATTCCTGGTACACCAGAAGAGTTACGGAATGGTCACCCCTCACCTTTACCTGATGTCACTTTTCTGAAGGTATCTAATCAAACTGATGGATCTGGAAACAAAACATATACCCAAGAGAATCCCAGATTTATCATAGATGAAGATATTAGTTTTAAGTCACCATTTCAAATAGATGAGAACAGTATTTTCAGTAGCCCATCAGTGAAACACAGACAAAAAGTGTGTGAATCCTCTGAGGAACACATGAACAGATTGAGAGTGGTTGACACTCATGGTAAACATATTTCATCAAATGAGACACCAGTTGGTGGGTTTATTAGTAATATTGTGAACACAGTTAATAAGGATGTAGATATGTTAAATTTCACTATTTTAACTGGTAGAAATGGCAGACCAAAGTGCACTTCTGCTAGTGATTTGACCCTGAATGAAAATTCACTTTCCAAGTTGCACAAAGGTGTATCAGTTTTAGGAAAATCTCAAAAAGAGAAAAATTCAGCAAAGCAACAGACTGATGGTGCAAATAAAGGTAGGGACAGGACTGAATGTTCAGAAGTGCACAAACTTCTTATGGATGAGTGTCGAGAGCTTAGGCAGAAAGGTTTGGGGGAACTTAGATGCTTAGATCTCCAGGATACTAGATTAACCAGAAGTTGTGTGGATAGACTTGTTCCCAGTAAAACACGGAGAAAAAGTAGTAGCAGATTGAAATACTGTGGAGGTTTAGATTCCACGGCTAAGCTTAGAATAAAAACTGTAAATATATCTGAAATAGGTACCACAAAGAGCTGTAATATAGACTCCACAACAGGCTTTAGAAATGGTGCCACAAACTTGCATCATGCAAGCCCTTCGATGGTGCCAAATGATTGTATAACTGGCTGTATTGATGAAAATGGAAATTCTGCCTCATATTTGAAAATGCTGACTAATAGGGAATCCTTAAGTAGTTGCCAAAATGGCTCAGGTGCAAAAAAAGCAAGTTTTGGAGTAATATCGGAAAGTAACAGAAAATGCAGTGAAAGTAGAGTTAGTGGAAATGGAAAAGAGTTTGCTGATGTAAATTTTGAAAAAAATCAGTTTAGAAAACAACCCCCTGTCAGTTACAGTGGTAAGTTGTTTAAGAACAATGAAGGTGTTGAAGAAGAAGGGAAAGGTTTAACCAATGAATATAGTGCCCATGCTGAATGCATTGGAGAGGTGTCAGCTGCAGAAAAGAAACGTCTTAACATAAGTCGAAGGGAACTTTTAAATTTAGCCAATGATGAATGGAAAGAAATGTTCTTTAGGGGATTTCATCCTATGAAGAATGTGGGGCCTCTTCTAAAGAAGATAGAACAATTAGGGTACCGTATGCCAAAACAAGGAGGATCCCAAATTTGTGTCAACACTGTACATGATTCTTGTCAAGGCCAGGAGCAGAAGAAAAGTCCTAAGAAATATAATAAAGGAAAAAACTTTGTTAATGAGCTAAAATCACTTGTGCAGGATGAATGCAAGGAAATGAGTCGCAAGGGTTTTCATCCGTCAAAATTTGCTTTACCAGAGATTAAAAGAGCAAAGTGTCCTGTTTGGAGTAAAGCTGTTGTTAAGGTGAATGTTTCATCCACAACCCAGTTAGAGGCAAGGCCTGAATGTATGGGTGAAACAGCAGAAGAATGTGGTGCTTTACCAGCTCATATTCCATCCCCGGAAAAACCACAGAATGGCAAACATTCAGATGAATTAAAAGTTATTCTAAAACCTGACCCAGGAACTTCGAAAATGTTGATGAACAGTGTGAAAAAGTACACTGAAGGAAGTAACTTAAATGCTAAAAATACAAAAGTGAAAAGAAAATCGGACTCTGCTGTACAACTAGAATCCAGTGTACAGCTTGATTCCGTTGTACAACCAAAGACTCCAAGTACAAAGAAGAGTAAAGTTAAAAATAATGCCCTTATGAGGGAGCTGAATAATTTAGGGAAAGATGAGTGGAAAGAAATTCGTGGAACGGGCTTCCATCCATCAGATATCGTAGGATCAGATGTGAAATACCTTAATTCCAGTTCAGATGAAGAAGATAGTCCTTTAAATTTTTCAAAATCTGAATCACCTATTCAGTGTAGAACAGCTGAAAAGCAAAGAAATTCATGTACAACAGAAAAAGAAAAGAAGGTATCAGTGAAAATGAATCGTGAACTTTATCTTCTTTTGAGTGATGAGTGCAAGGAACTGAAAAGAACTGGAAAGTATGTTAAAAAATTTAATTCACATTTGAGGAGGCCTCTGCATTTGAAAGGTCTCAAGACACGGGTTAGACATAGAAGTACCACATTATTATGTAGAAATTACAAAAGAGACCGAAGTGCTTTACCGACTCAGTTGAATAATTTATCAGGTCGTGCATCCAAATCTGGTGTTATGAATGTTTCTACCAAAAAGCGTGCATGTCTTCAAGTGAGAAGCACCCGGTCTCAATATAATGTTCGTAGTAATATTGAAGTGTTCACTCCACGAAGTTCACACCGTCAGATTTTACACACAGAAACAGCCATGTGTGTGCTAAATTACAGAGTACCAAACATTAACTAAGTATTTATTTTTTATGAAGAAAGCACATGCTATATCAGGGTTCTTCTGATTTTCTTTAAAAGTCTTTCATTCATACAGAATATGTGATATGACCTATCAAAAATTCAGACCACACGGTTTTCTACTGTTGAAGCAAACCCATTGTCATTGATCCAGTTATCATTGCTTAGATATTTGGATTTTGCTCTAATCTATAAATTTGAAGAGATTCATATGAATATACTAAAGTTTTGTTTCTTCTGGTGTAAATTGTTATACTTTTAGTGTATTCTGTGTGATGCAGTATTATGCAGTTATTTTACAATTCTAAATAGCAGAAAGTAGCATGTGAATGTATTTTCATCTCTTGGTTTAGATAGCATGATTTTAGAATTTGATGTCACAATTCTTTTTTAATCTGATTTGTGTCCAAACAGTGACCAAAGATAGCTTTTCCAAGGAAAATGGCATTGATTCCATATTGATCTTGCAGTCATGGGTTGATTTTGATACACTCTCTAGAAGTTGTTTGAAACTGTTTTATTTTTGTGTTCTTTATGTTGCCTAAAAAATATAAGTATTGAATGATTTATTTGTCACATACTTTTGGATGTGGATTTCCAAAAATGCCCCTTGAACTCCAGCAAAATGTTATGTGCTGCACTCTCAACTATGGTCTCTTATGGGCTGTTTTGATTTAATGAAGGCATTTTATGCTACTCAGAAGTAAACATACTTTTCTATAGATTGTGTATACACTGTACCCTTGGATTGTTATGATAAACATCCGGAAAGGTGCCTGTTGTTTAGCCATTGTATGAAATGATGGACAAAAAAATTTTGCTCAGTATATCAAGCTATATGCAAAACAATTCCACCCATTGAGAATCAGGTTCCTTTAAATTTTGATTAACACAGACATTATTTTCACTGAACTTGATTTGTATGGCAAGACATTAGTTAAATGTTTTATTTGATGTTTATTAGAATTTATTTTGAAGATGTGGGATGTATTTATTACCTTAAGTTGATGAAAGAAGTTATGTACAAGAATGATTTCGTAATCAATAGTTCAGTATTTTTATCATAAGATGTACGGTAATATGTAATTGATTATAGTCAAAGAAAGAAAAAAGAATGGAAGAACTTATGAAAAAGATAACTGAGGCATTTCATGCAGTGTGATATGATTACTAGGTAAGTAGGTAGGTAATGTTTTTGTCCGATGTCTCTTAATAGCATTTGACTTTTTTGGGTAATGTACAGTGTTGTGGTACAAACTTAGTTTAACCACATTACCAAATATATTTTCTTTTATATATTTTGAGTGGTGAGAAGCTTTTTATTTCAAGTGTATAGCTAATTTGAATGAGATTTTCACTGTATTGTCAAAAAAGATATATAAAGTTAAAATGAAACCACATGGTTAAATGTAATACTTTTGATTGGGTATTGTTGATGACCTTAGTTGCAGTTAGTGGTATGAGGAAGATAACTTGCCTACAGGAATAAGGATTATGGGAACTCTGAATATTGTACTTAAAATTTTTTTTATAGATTTAAAATTAAGGAAAATATGTTCAGTATTATTGTTTTATAGTTTCAGAGCTAAAATTTAAACTGTATATAGATTTTTTCCACTTTTCTACCCTGTATATTAACTTGAATAACTAGGAACACAAATCAAAAATATATTCACATGAATGGAGACCAGTGATAAAATATTTCTCTATTATCTATGGAATTTAGTTATATTTTTAAATTGCCGTTTCCATGACCTGTATGATTACCCAGGTAGATCTCTGTTAAACAGTTACCTTACATTTTACAGTCGTAAAATTCCTTTACAGAAGTTATATTTGATATTACTTTCTGATCCTAGTTTTCTGATTATATTGACTGTGTAACTATTATCTTTACCATAAACTTCTGGTCATTCCACTGCAACACCATTCATAACCCTCCACCATCATGTATCCATTACTACCACCAGCATGACACTTAAGCACATCCGTTCTTCTCTCTTCTGTCCTTTATTCCATTCTGCTATCTCCTTTCTTGTCTCTTATTTTCCCATTTCTTTTCCAAACCTTCTATTACCTTTTGAAAATTCATGTGTATCACTTTCATCCCTTTCTTCATCTATCCTCCCTTCTCCAGACTCTTCTGCTTATTTGAACCCTTTCTTCCTTGTCATTCTTTTCCACTTTCTTATATCTCTTCTTACCCACTTTCCTTGGCTTTTTTTTTTATATAGAGTGGGTATTTTTCATGGAAACTAACTGCTTCATCTTAATTTTCACCCTGTTTCAAAGTTGGTGTGAATTTTCTTAAAAGTGCTTTGTGTGCTGTCTTGTATTTTTTTCTTTTTTAATTAAAAACCTGTATGCAAGATGTCTGTAAGTGTAACTATATTTATTGTTTAGAAAATATGAATGCATTTTACTTGTAGTTTGGTCCCATGTAGAATCTTATTCAGGTAATGTGGCTGCAGTACATATTTATACAGTGGGTTATTGGTTTTCAAGAGCATATAAAGAGAATTCAGCAGTGATATTTTTCACTAATTTCAACATATTGCAGTAGTATGCTATAATATAGCAAAAAGAAATAGCTGCTTTTATGACTTTACCCATCCAACACTGATATAAATCACAATGAAAAGAAAAGTTGGGAAGTTCTATCATTTTTATGACATTTTTCATTGTGCATTGTTTCTGTAGTGAAATTCAGGTATGTTTACCTAAAATTTAAGTATTCCCAAAATCATGAATTGAAGAATTTCTGTGAAAAACTGTTTTAGATCACAAATATGAAGGTTCCTAAAATAGTTTTATGCAAGTATTTTTTAAAGAAACTACCGATCAGTTTGATTTGAGTGTTTGTTGTGAATTAAGAATTTTATCAAGTATTACCTTAATTGAGTGTGATTGAACAAATGGAAGGGTATCTGAAGAGGCCCGTTTATTCCTCTATTAAGATGAGTCTCAGATCATGGTGATGTATTGGCTGGAGTTGATTTATTAGCAGAGTAATGTGACAGTTTCTGTTGCAGATGTTTCATTTGATGCTCATTACAGTGATTGATATTACTTCTGCTTTAGATTCTTTATTTGTCAGAAACAGTTTGGTTGATGGATAGATTTATACTTTTCAGTCATATCGTAGAGACTGCATGTAGAAAAGTATTCTGAAATTATCAAGCATCCAAGATGAAGGAAGATAATTTGAATTTTTTTTTTTAAATTTGTAGTGTAATGCAACTCATTAGCAGAACTTGGCAACTACATATATGTTAATGAATTGAAGAAATTCTTAGATATCTTTTAATGAATTCTATTTATATTAAATGATTTTTAACTGGACATCACCTCTGTGACCTGTTGTGTGTAGGTTAGGTTTGCTGATCTGACTTATGTGCTTGAGATACTTCAAGAAAAATTGAATATATTCATTCAGATGGAGAATATATGATATGTTATACAACATCATGGAGGTATCCAGAAAGGTTTTATTGCCTATTTTTGTTGGAGGGAAATAGTATTTATGTAGCAACATAAGCATGCCATTCCAGATTCTCCATCATTATATTTACTCTCATGCGTAATATACAAATGCTTCCACATTTACACCACCATTTACTTTTAAATGTATACACTTAGTAAAAAGAAAAAAAAGTATCTGGGTGGGTCTACTGTATATAGAAATGATCAGTATGACTTGTGCTGTCTCGGTGGAGTTAGTAAGCATGAATGTAAGACAGTTCCCATTGATTGTGGTAGCACTGCTTCATAGGTATTTCCTCTGAAGTATGAAATAAATAGCAACATCTGCTCTGGCAAATGACAGTAAATGTTGCTAGCAATCTATATATTATCATCATGAAAGCAGAACTACCAGTATGAGGCCAGACCAGTTAGCATTTCTCAAAATCCTCCATCTATTGTGTCATAATGTTTCACACTAAATGTGGTGAGATACTTTTTATACTGAGTGTATGTGACACAGTTGCAACAGTTAAATGTCATACTGTCATTATTTGTTTGTAGCACTTGTCCAAGCTTGATATGAATTTTGTTTTGGTTGGTTTTGCTGTAGCATTAATACAGTATAGAATCGTGACATTTGCCCATTTCACATGCTGATCTCCCATGCTGAGTGCATCTTGTTTGATAGGCATCACCATTAAACTGCTTCCATTCGACAATGTCTCAAACTACTGTTTTGCGTGTTAGCATTAATATATTTGTCATGGATTGACTTTCAGTAACAAAATGATAAAATGCTCCTTCTTTCTCATGTGCCAAACAGTTACTTTGCCTTTAAAAGAAGATATTTGTTATTTATAACCCTTGTTTGGTACCAAATTATTTAGCATTACCTTTTTGGTTTGCTAAGCTTTTGTCAAATTCCCTCTTCATCTAACTTGCAGAGTTATTTCGTTATCCATTTCTCGGTGTGGTATCACCTGTGATGATGGTATTATTATTAGTAACAGACATCCCTAGGACCCCATTTATAGGGCTCCTGCAGCTTTGAGGCTGCATGCCATAAAAGAGAAGGGAAATGATGGATTTGTGTGAAGGAGATCTTCAGGAGGACTGTACTCCTTGGCATCCATTGAAGATCCTGCCTAGCTTGTTGTGGTCCAACTACTAGCAGGTGCAGTCCAGGATGTCATACTATACCGTTTTCATGCATTAGAATAATTCTTTCCTCCATCTCAGCCATAAATAATTGTCATTATTAACCTTAATTGCCAGTGCTTCAAATGTAGGTAGCTATATGTTGGCTATGAGTACTGAATAATGGTTGTTTCATAATTTAGTAATAAATGAGCAAACTTGGATAGAAAGCCCTAAGTCGAAAACTTACAAAATTGGTAATTTTTGTAATGTACGGCAAGTTTTTTCAAAAAGTCCCGTGTATTTGGAAGAAACACATCTCTACCTCTACAGAAAGGTTTGAAATGTCTATTGTTTCTCTTTCAGTGAAGGACAATTGAAACATTCCTTACTCATTATTAAGCTATATGCACACAAATTTTTTCAAATTTATTTTCCACTTCCTTTGGAATGTATTACTTACCTATATTAACATGTGCTCCTAATGCAATTAGCTAGTCTTGTATAGTTTTCTTACCATACAAAGACAGGTCTTCTGGTTTTCAGAAAGCTTTTATCTGGAATGCATCTTTCATAACAGATATGATCTATTTTTAAATAGTGACTAGACAATTACAGAAAATTTGATATGTAATAGCTATACTTAAGTTACTTTTAGCGTACACATTGAGAAATGTGGCTCTAAAAATGTAATTGATTTGCCATTATGAAGGAGGAAAGACATCACTGGATTATGCTTGTTTGTGGTTCTGCCATGAGTGAAAAGTCCCCTTTGACAAGGTTGTATTATCAGAATACAGTATTATCATATAACTTCTCAGTCTAAAGTTCATCCTTTCCCTTTTACTTATTGTAACACAACCTTAAGTCTGCTAGAACCCTAGGAGAAGGTGTCATATGGTCATGTTATAATGAAAACTGTGTAGAAAACACTTACGAGTGTGGAAGCAAAGAAAAAAAATGAAGCAGTGAGCAAAACTGCTGAGGATTCGTTGGGCCTTGGCTTTTGAGTTGCAGTTTCATATGCAGATATAATGTGTGTCTGCATCAATGAAGAACAGTGCTGTTTTTTGATTAATTGAAAAAAGTAGACATAGATCATAAGGCAAACAAACCATGAGAAATATTCCTCAGACACCTTAACATTAGTAGTGCCTTCGTACATGGAAGTGTTTATTCTGTTTCTTGAGTTGCATATCAGAAAAGAATTAGTTGATTGTAATCTACTTCATTTTGACCTGTTTTGCACTTTTGTTATGCATATACTTGTTTGACTTCCCTCTCAGTGATTTCATAGGATGCTTCCTGTAAATGGTATGATGGTCTTTACAGTCACCTAAATGCCCTACTTAGAGCAAAATTCAGCTATTCCTTTTTTAAATGTTTTCTTAGTCATAAGTGTTCTTTCACGGTCCCCACACTACCATATTTTTTCTCGTGCATATTTTGTCTGGTGTTTTGTACCCTTCCTTGCTAGTCATATTTTAGTCCTCCATTTTTATCTTTTTCTTCCTCTTATACCTTCAACCATTACTGTTTGTATTGGTAATGCAGTGAGGATTCATTATTATTGGAGACATGTACAGCTTTCTACAATTTCTGTTTTAACCTGTTAGTTATAGAGTGCACTAATAATATACACCAGTTCCATGCAGTTGTCATTTCGTATTTAAATCTAAAACCAAAACTGCACAAATAAGTATTTTTTTTATAGTTACCCATTGCCTTTTATCTCAAAATTCATCGAGGGAACTACATAGATGATAGAATGCTAGTAGTTTCTACTTAGTAAACTTGCTGGTGTTTTGCCATGCATCGTGTTTAGTTAACTGCTTTAGCATTATAAATATCATGTAATGGCATTTAACTAACTAATTAAAGGTATCATTCATATATGTTACTGTTATGCTCTCTTCAGTTATTTTTTTATTTTACCTAAATTTACTTTAATATGTATGGAAAGACATCTAGCTTCATTTCACGTTTGACTTAATTTTTAGCATATATTTTCTGATATCCTTGCCCTGTCAAAGCAGCCAAGCTTTAGTATGGAAAGTCAATCCACCACAGCAAAGAATAACAGTAAGTCATGAAATTAAACTCCCAAGCAACTGAACTCACTACCTGAACCTCTTCATATATGTAAACTATCTTGAAAACACAATAGTTGCAATATTCTCCTTTAAACTTATAGTTATCTCATTTTTGAACTTTTCATTAAGTTCATCCAGTAAACCTGAGTTATAAGAGCAGTGATCTTATTTGGATGACAGTCTTAATATACCGTGTTGCAAGACTGAAGGATTTACAGTTTTTCTGTTCACTGTTCTTGGGCATATACATTCTTCTTGAATTGGCTATCTTTGCTTTGAGGCAAAATATACAACCAATGTTTGTGGAGGCATTCCCTCATTTGTTTCATACACTACAGCCCAAACATTTTAAATATACTAGCCAATATGAGAGGTTATTCCTGGGGATAAGGGAGAAAGAATACTTCCCACGTATTCCCTGCATGTCGTGGAAGGCGACTAAAAGGGGAGGGAGCAGGGGGCTGGAAATCCTCCCCTCTCATTATTTTTTTAATTTTCCAAAAGCAGGAATAGAGAAGGGGCCAGGTGAGGATATTCCCTCAAAGGCCCAGTCCTCTGTTCTTAACGCTACCTCGCTAACGCGGGAAATGGCAAATAGTTTGAAAGAAAAAGAAATAAGTTAAACAGTGATTGATACCACACTCCTTTACTCCACAGTACTAACTAATCACAGTATCTTTAGTAGTCCATGAATGTTTTAACTGACATGTCTTCATGTTTTTCCTATCTTGTATTTTAATCAAATCCCTGTATCTGAGTGAATATTGTGTACAAGTGCCTTTAAACTACAATTTAAAGTTCTAATATTACTTTAAAACCAGAACCCCTCTTTTAAAAGTCTTGTAGCTTCAAGACATTCCATGCATTAGTAGGAAAATGATGTATTCCATTGAATGAGGTCCTCAACAAGATTAATTCTGTCTTGTGGTATAACCACATGCAATCTGGGTCTGGTAACACCACCACTTCAAGTGTACTTTCTCTTGTGCATTCTGGACACCACCCACGCCAATAACAGGACAACATGCCCTAGATACAAGAAAGACACTGAATACTTGGTCTTGAATTCTCTTGCACACATCTCAATGCAAATACCTACTCATCACCTCCACATATCTTGGCCTGTGGTCCCACTGGATGTATGTGGATGGTGTCCTTAGTGTTGCAAGAGCCCTGTAGAAGGGAATTGTGGAACAGTGAAGCAAGTAACAACCACAGTTGAAACAATGAATGCTTACTGCTCAAATGCCCTGCACTCTGCACACTTGGAGACACACATCAGAACTGAACTTTATAACTTTTGGTCCCACTCAGTGGACATGATCAGTTACCTTAGTGCTGTGGGAGTTTCATAAAGATAAAAAGGAAATCATGGGGCAAGTAGTAAGTATATTCTTATATATTTGCCTGCCTTAGGAGTCCCTTATGTCTTTAAGAGGCTCCTGCAGCACTCGTGGTGTTGACCAGGACTGCAGTTCATTAAGTGTTGTGACGTTTGTGTGAGTATGCATAGGGTACAAGGCAATTGAGTATTAAGTGCTGAGTGTTCTTTGTGATAGTTGCATCATTGTCATGAAAGGAATTCAGATATGTGGAAATGATGTTTGTAGCATTGTAGTGATGGATGGTGTCCAGAGCATAACCGAGAGTATGACTTGTGCTTGTCACAGAGACTATTTTCTGATGGGTTGGAGTAAAAGACTGAATTGGGAAATCGACTGTTTAGTGCTTGTCTGGTTATTTCATCATGTATATGTTTCGTCAGTGTTATATTTGTTGGCAGTGGGGTGATCTGTGAGTAGAGGTTGCTGAAGTGCAAGACACATCTACTCATATATACATATGTGTACAAATATGCACATACATATACATATATACACACATACATATTCATCCTTGCTCGCCTTCATCCCCGACACCACCCTGCCCCACAGGAAACAGCACAAATGTATGAAGGTAAAGAAAAAAAGATAACATACATTCTCTTCTTTTTCCTCCTCCTTCAATAAAAAGAGCGTGGTTGAGAGAGCAGAAGAGGGTGTTTTGAAGTGGTTTGGGCACATGGAGAGAATGAGTGAGGAAAGATTGACCAAGAGGATATATGTGTCGGAGGTGGAGGGAACGAGGAGAAGAGGGAGACCAAATTGGAGGTGGAAAGATGGAGTGAAAAAGATTTTGTGTGATCGGGGCCTGAACATGCAGGAGGGTGAAAGGAGGGCAAGGAATAGAGTGAATTGGAGCGATGTGGTATACCGGGGTTGACGTGCTGTCAGTGGATTGAATCAAGGCATGTGAAGCGTCTGGGGTAAACAATGGAAAGCTGTGTAGATATGTATATTTGCGTGTGTGGACGTATGTATATACATGTGTATGGGGGGGGGGTTGGGCCATTTCTTTCGTCTGTTTCCTTACGCTACCTCGCAAACGCGGGAGACAGGGACAAAGTATAATAAAAAATAATAAAATAAAATAATATATATATATATATACACACATATCATTTGTTTATTTTATATAATTTATTGTATTTGATTGCTGCTTCCCGCATCAGCAAGGTGGCGCCATGAAACAAAGAACAGTCCATCCACTCATACACACACATATATATATTTTTTATTTCCTTTTATTATACTTTGTCACTGTCTCCTGCATTAGCGAGGCAGCGCAAGGAAACAGACAAAAGAATGGCCCAATCCACCCACATACACATGTATATACATACACGTCCACACATGCACATATACATACCTATACATCTCAACATATACATATATATACACACACTGACATATACATATATACACATGTAGTTAATTCATACTGTCTGCCCTTGTTCATTCCCGTCGCCACCCCGCCACACATGAAATGACAATCCCCTTCCCCCACATGTGCACGAGGTAGCGCTAGGAAAAGACACTAAGGCCACATTCGTTCACACTCAGTCTCTAGCTGTCATGTATGATGCACAGAAATCACAGCTCCCTTTCCACATCCAGGTCCCACAAAAGTTTCCATGGTTTACCCCAGACACTTCAAATGCCCTGGTTCAATCCATTGACAGCATGTCGACCCCGGTATACCACATCATTTCAGTTCTCTCTATTCCTTGCACACCTTTCACCCTCCTGCATGTTCAGGCTCCAGTCACTCTAAATCTTTTTTACTCCATCTTTTCACGTCCAGTTTGGTCTCCCACTTCTCCTCGTTCCCTCCACCTCTGACACATATATCCTCTTTGTCAATCTTTCCTCACTCATTCTCCCTGTGTGACCAAACCATTTCAAAACACCCTCTTGTGCTCTCTCAACCACACTCTTTTTACCACCACACATCTCTCTTACCCTTCATTACTTATTCGATCAAACCACCTCACACCACATATTGTCCTCAAACATCTCATTTCCAGCACCTCCACCCTCCTCCGTACAACTCTACCTATAGCCCATGCCTCGCAACCATATAACATTGTTGGAACCACTGTTCCTTCAAACATACCCATTTTTGCTTTCCAAGATAACATTCTCGACTTCTGTACATTTTTCAATGCTCCCAGAACTTTCGCCCCCTCCCCCACCCTATGATTCACTTCCGCTTCCATGGTTCCATCCGCTGCCAAATCCACTCCCAGATGTCTAAAACACTTCACTTCATCAAGTTTTTCTCCATTCAAACTTACCTCCCAATTGACTTGTCCCTCAACCCTACTGTACCTAATAACCTTGCTCTTATTCACATTTACACTCAGCTTTCTTCTTTCACACACTTTACCAAACTCAGTCACCAGCTTCAGCAGTTTCTCACATGAATCAGCCACCAGCGCTGTATCATCAGCGAACAACAACTGACTAACTTCCCTAGCTCTCTCATCCACAACAGACTGCATACTTGCCCCTCTTTCCAAAACTGTTGCATTCACCTTCCTAACAACCCCATCCATAAACAAATTAAACAACCATGGAGACATCACGCACCCCTGCTGCAAATCAATCACTTTCCTCTCTTCCTACTCGTACACATGCCTTACATCGTCAATAAAAACTTTTCACTGCTTCTAACAACTTGCCTCCCACACCATATATTCTTAATACCTTCCACAGAGCATCTCCATCAACTCTTATCATATGCCTTCTCCAGATCCATGAATGCTACATACAAATCCATTTGCTTTTCTAAGTATTTCTCACATACATTCTTCAAAGCAAACACCTGATTCACACATCCTCTATCACTTCTGAAACCGCACTGCTCTTCCCCAATCTGATGCTCTGTACATGCCTTCACCCTCTCAATATATATATATATATATATATATATTCTTTTAAACAATTCGCCATTTCCCGCGTTAGCGAGGTAGCGTTAAGAACAGAGGACTGGGCCTTTTTTGGAATATCCTCACCTGGCCCCCTCTGTTCCTTCTTTTGGAAAATTAAAAAAAAAAACGAGAGGGGAGGATTTCCAGCCCCCCGCTCCCTCCCCTTTTAGTCGCCTTCTATGACACGCAGGGAATGCGTGGGAAGTATTCTTAATCCCCTATCCCTAGGGATAACATATACATATATATATATATATATATATTTTTTTTCATACTATTCGCCATTTCCCGCATTAGCGAGGTAGCGTTAAGAACAGAGGACTAGGCCTTTGAGGGAATATCCTCATATGGCCCCCTTCTCTGTTCCTTCTTTTGGAAAATTTAAAAAAAAATGAGAGGGGAGGATTTCCAGCACCCCGCTCCCTTCCCTTTTAGTCGCCTTCTACGACATGCAGGGAATACATGGGAAGTATTCTTTCTCCCCTATATATATTTATCTATTTATTCACTTTGCTTTGTCGCCGTCTCCCGCGCCAGCGAGGTAGTGCAAGGAAACAGACGAAAGAATGGCCCAACCCACCCACACACACATGCATACACACACACGTCCACACACACCACACATACACACCTATACATCTCAACGTATACATACATACACACACACAGACATATACATATATACCCATGTACATAATTCATACTGTCTGCCTTTATTCATTCCCATCGCCACCCCGCCACACATGGAATAACAACATCCTTCCCCCTCATGTGTGTGAGGTAGTGCTAGGAAAAGACAACAAAGGCCCTATTCGTTCACACTCAGTCTCTAGCTGTCATGTAATAATGCACCGAAACCACAGCTCCCTTTCCACATCCAGGCCCCACAGAACTTTCCATGGTTTACCCCAAACACTTCACATGCCCTGGTTCAATCCATTGACACCACGTCGACCTCAGTATACCACATCGTTCCAATTCACTCTATTCCTTGCACGCCTTTCACCCTCCTGCATGTTCAGGCCCCGATAACTCAAAATCTTTTTCACTCCATCTTTCCACCTCCAATTTGGTCTCCCACTTCTCCTCGTTCCCTCCATCTTTGACACGTATATCCTCTTTGTTAATCCTCCTTACTCGTCCTAACGAGTCCAAATTATATATATATATATATATATATATATATATATATATATATATATATATATATATATATATATATGTGTGTGTGTGGGTTCATAGTTTTTCTATATTTTTAAGTTAGCTAGTTCTTTTTATATTTTTATTATTAATAAAGGAATTATTTTGTAATCTACCTTTGCATTGGAATACAAGAATTTTCTCTTTGTGTGTCAGCAGTCCAAGAATTGCAATAAATATTTGAGTGGCCAGAAATTTTAAAGCTGATAATAGGATGCCAGATTGTTTTCTCAAGCAAAACACATCTACTGTATTTGATATGTCTTTGAATTTTACATAAACACATATCCCAATATTGAATGTGCCTCGGAATTAGCTGATCTTATTATGAGCAATTATTTGTTGATTTTGTTTTATGTAATTTTACACTATTTTGCAAAACTAAGATGAAGTATTATGTAGGAGTTAGAAAACTTACATTAATTCATTGTAAACAAAGGAACTCTGATATAGCATGTTAAACCTTGTTATAGAAAAACATAATCTAGAAGTGCATGTTTAAAAGTGGAAGAACAGCTCAGACTTTGATAGTAAAGATATCAGGAAGCCTGAACGCAAAAACCAAGTTTGTTTCCTAAATTGTATATTATTATCACTGTACATAACCATAGTAATAAGTCATGCATCAACATATATATATGTGTATATATATATATATATATATTTATTTATAAGCCTCTTT